>NW_019154094.1:11046606-11259552 GCF_002288905.1 Enhydra lutris kenyoni
AAAAAAAAAAAAAAAAAAAAAAAAAAAAAGAAGGGAAGGATTATCTGAGTGGCTCAGTTATTTGAGCATTTAACTCTTGGTTTTGGCTCAGGTCATGATTTCAGGGTCATGAGATCGAACCCTGCCTCAGTCTCCATGCTCGGGACGGATTCTCTCTTCCTCTCCCTCTGCCCTCATCCCCACCCCCTGATAAGTAAATAAAATCTTAAAAAGGAGTAAAAAAACCCAGTTACATGAAACATTAGTTTCTTTTGTAGTGTTCAATATATTTATTATACCACCACAGGTATCAAAGACACAAATAAAACTTACACATAAAACGAACATCTACCTCCTTTCCCCAATTAGATGTACTTGTACACTAACAACGGCTAACCAATAGAACACACTAAACCAGAAATAATCAGCATTTTTAGTAACTTCCACATCTGACAGAATCAACAAGCATCTCCATTTCTCCTTCTCCTGCCACCCTCTTTGTTTACAAACAGCCACAGTGTTAAGGGTGTGGCTTCTGGGGCCTGAGCCATCCAGTCTGTTTTTGATGCTGGCGTCGCCCCCGCTGATTCCCAGGCGGCAGGACAAACGACAGGGAAGATGGGTTACCACCACCTGGCAGGAGTGGGCTGCAGTTTCAGTTCTGAGACTTGAGGCCAGGCATAAAGGCTCAAAGGTAAATGGGAAGGTAAAAGTTCAGGAACTGAAACAGTCAGCGTGCACTTCAGGGCTGGCAGGTAATGGAGGGTGGGGACAACTTTTAAAAAGTGAGGCCAGCGAGCAGAGCACGCAGGCCTGGAGCCCGAGCACGGTGGTGATTTAACCAGGCATCAGGGCCTTGCAGGGCAAAGAATATTTCCTCCTCATGGAAACCAGGCTGACACGCTCTCAGCCGACAAACAGCGAGCCTGCCCCCGTCCGCACGGTCAGGGAAGGCATTGTTCCAGAGACCATGACCGGAAGCCCACAGGGGCCACAGCAATGAACTCTGCTGGGGGAGCAGGGCAGCCTGGCCCAGAACGGCACCTGAGAGGGCTCCAGGCCCAAGAGCTGCAACTTGCCACTCAAGCGACAATGTTTTACTTCATGCCCAGCGGAAAAACCTAAAGAGAATGTGTTCTTCAGAGAAAGGGAGAGCTTACCGGGATGGCGCTGGGTAACACCTTAGGCTGGGCAAAGACTTCAGGATCCTGGTTTTGCTGCATAGACTGCAACGTTAAAAAGAAAAGATGAACAGACTTAGCAAGCTTCAATGAAAACTTCCTAACTACCGGGGATAAATTCACTTTAGCAGTTAAGAACAGGGCAGACACTACTAGTTCTGCCTCAACTGCAGGGCGAGGGCCCTGAGACGCCCTCCCGCCCCCTCAGTCTCCCCAAGAACAGGGCTGTGTGCAGAACCTTCAAGGCGTCTCTAAGGAAAAGAGTGGGGACATCCCATGCACGGTTTTGCTGTTGAATCTGTAGAGATGCCACATCCTGGTGGCCTGAAACCTCGATAAGGTGGCACTAGACAGCCTTCATCTAGAGTCACACCTCCACATGCTACGTTTTATCCTTATTCATTGGGAGACAAAGAACTTCTTGTTGTAGAGCAAATACATTTAAAATTCAGTAAAGCCGGGGTTCCTGGGTGGCTCAGTGGGTTAAGCCTCTGCCTTCGGCTCAGGTCATGATCTCAGGGTCTTGGGATCGAGTCCTGCATCGGGCTCTCTGCTCAGCGGGGAGTCTGCTTCCCCCCTCTGCTTGCCTCTCTGCCCACTTGTGATCTCTCTGTCAAATAAATAAAATCTTAAAAAAAAAAATTCAGTGGAGCCCCAGACCCTGAAGGAAATGAGAGGTAAATGCAAATGCACATGCGTTGGGGCCCCTGCAAGGAGGCACAGTGGAGAGCAGGGTGGCGCTGTGGCAGTTCAGGCCGCTGGCCAGGCTTCCAGAGCAGCAGGCCCACTGCAGGGTTGTGGTACTCATCTGTCAGAACATTCTCTCTCCGTAGACTGCACAAAACCTCAACAGAAATGGCCCGAAAGCACAGTTTCAAGATAGAACCAAAACACTGTTTTCTGTCTTTCTGCATAGGACTTTGAAGGAATGGAACAAAACTGTCCATCAACTATGAAATCACATACAATTACTATGATGGACTCTCTGTACACTATTATTTGGTGAAATCTTAAGAATGAGGGTTATTATTAAAGGGCACAGGGCTGAAATCCTGGTGACTCTCACCTGTAAACTTGCCAGCCTCATCCATCACTGAGGGACAAGCCTCTTCACACCTCACCCGCAATCTACCAACAGGTCCCACTGCTCGCACTTGTGAACGAACCCCCTGGTCCATACTCCCAAAGTCAGGCCTCCACCAGCTCAAGACTGGGTAACCACCTGGCCTCCTTCCTGACGGTGGTCCTGCTCCCGTCTTCTCCTTCCCTGTTCACCACCTCTGCTCAAAGCCCTTGGGAGGCCACCCGCCCTCCCTGGGCTCTGAGAACAAGCCTCAGATTGCTTCACATAGTTTCCAAAGCCCTGCTGACTGGCCAGTAACTTCACCTCCAAGCTCCTTCCGCAGGAGATCCGACCACACTACAGGTCTTCATGTTTAGTAAATGCTGCTCATCTCCAGGCCTCTGCACATACTACTTTCCTTTCCTTGTCTCAAACACTCTTCTCTACCTCTAGGGAAGGTCTGATTAACCTCCACTGAGTCTTCAGATCTTAGCTGAACATGAGCTTCACTAGGAAGCTTCACTTGATCCTGTATCTCCAAATCTGGGATACTGTTATGGCACCCCAAGTGTGCCTGGCCCAAGGTGGGCACTCAGTGAATACCAAGGGAACTGGGGATGGGCCAAAGCTGGCGATAATCTGCATCTACGGTCCTGAGTCAAATGTGGACTTCTGGACTTGTGAGGCAGAAACAAACCAACCCTCTACAATGCATGCCCTGATAGGAAAACACTGGTGTGGCTTCTTGGCTTGACCAGCTGCTATCTCTGGGGCAGTGGAACTAAGTCACACCACCACGTATCAGTGATCTGGCTGTTCACAACAGGGCTTCTTACCTCCCGTCTTCCGGCCCCGGATGTACCTAACAGCTGTCTCTTTGAAGGGACTGCGTCCTAGTGGTCACTGTCAAGGCCTCTGAAGCTTCCCCCACCAGTCAGAGCCACCCAGCCTCCTGCCAGTACCTGAAGGGGAGCAAGCACCATGTTGCTCAGGGCTGCTGAGGCTCGAGCTGCTGCAGTCTTGGAGGGAGGCTCTATGAAGCTCTCGGGTGTGGCCAGCTGGCCGGCTGCTGGGGAAAAGCTGGGTGCCACGGCTCCTTTCCCAAGAGACTGCGTCTGTATTTGGTCATGCTGTGGGGTCAACCTGAGTTTCTGGAGAAGATCCACGCTTGGGAGGGATGTACCAGCTGTGTTTGTCACGCTCAGGGGGGCCCTGAAGGGGCTCTGGGTGGCAGTCAGATTGGCATGGCTCAGCTCAGGGACTGGCTGGCTCAGGAGTGGAGACCTCTGTCTCGGCGTGGTCTTCACCGCCTGCATCATGGTGGTGTTTCGGGGTAAGCTGGGCGGAACCTGTGCTGTAGGAGCTTCTGCTGGTAAAGTGGGACTGAGCACAGGGCGCAGTGGGATGGCATAGCCTGGGGCCTGTTTGTCACCAGACTGTGTGATGGAGGCAGGAGTGATCAGCACCGGGGTAGGGACTTCAGGTGGGACTGAGTGGTGGGCAGTAGGATGGACACCCAGGTTTTCCGACTGAGGGGCTCCTCCTGACTGCTCGAAAGAAAATGGTAGGAATGAGCTGGACTCTTTCTGGGAGGCATCTCCTGGCAGCCTCTCCACTTCTTCCGAATCCAGACCCACAACAGCTGGCTGTTCCTTTGGCAAAGAGGTTCCAAATAATTCTTCCACTGTCAGATGTTTGTGTCCAGATGGAGCAGACTACAAAAAACAAATCGAAGCACCCAATGAAAGAAATTTCTTGCAAACCAGTGTAACCAAACTTCTTCCCCATCAACCAAAACAGTTTGCAGAAGCAAGGATGGATGGAGTCTGGAACTAAGGAACCAGCAAACTGAAGATGTGCTAGGGATTAAGGCCGAATCACCTCCCCACACTGGTGGGCAGAAATCTGTATTTATAATAAAACCCAAGTTTTAGGGGCTCCTGGTATAATGTTAGAATTTACCTTTTTTCCTTGGCAAATGGATATAAGGCAATATCTTACCACAAAGTTAATAGTGATTAATTGCCCTATGTCAGCAATGTATATAAGGACATAGGGATCAAATGCTGAGTAAGCAACCCTCCCTTTGTTTTTATACTTCATAGCTCTTGATAAAAAGCTAGCCATTGCACCTTAGGGACTAAGTTCCAGAAATTTAACCTTAGGGACTAAGTTCCAAATTTAACCATTCTGTAAATAGCAGGCCATTCCTTCCTACCACCAAATCACAGAATCCTTAAGAAAAAGCAAAGCACTTACATCTGAAAATGTTAAAAGTTCCATCTGTTATAGTGATCTGGCTTACCGATACCACTGCAATGATCTGAAGGAGAAATACTCATGCTTTTTACTCCTGAGCTATCCTGTACCTTTACTTTAAGCAGGACGGCCATATTCACTTACCGTCTCTTTTTTTTCCCTCTTTATCTCCAAGGTGCCAGGGCCTGTTCTGACCTGGGCCCAGAGGACACAGTAGGAGTAACAAAAAAAGTCTGACCCTGAGCAGGACTTACGTTCTAGTTGGAGACTAACCTAAGTACTTTGAAAACGCTAAGCAACCTCAACATATGTTTTTTCTTTTTTTTTTTTCCCAGTAAGCTCCATGCCCAGTGTGGAGCCCAACACGGGGCTTGAACTCACAATCCTGAGAGTTAAGACCTGTGCTGAGATCAAGAGTCAGATGTTCAACCAACTGAGCCACCCAGGCACCCTTGATATACGCTTTTATTTCTAAAGCATATGGACTAGTTACTCAGATAAATGTTTATGTAGAAAAAGACAATTCACTGAAACACATGGCTTTCAGCACCCGAGAAGGCCTAGAAAGGCCCGGAACTACACTGCATCTGAAGCACAAGCACGAGAGCGGGAGGGTACAACATTTCTACAGGAAAAAAGCGCAGTTTTTCCTCAGGCAAATGTCTGTTTCATCTGTGTGAGCAACAATTACAGGTTTCCCCAGCTATCTGCATGTGGAATGTGCCTAGGAAATGTTCATTAAGCCAAAATGGCAGAAAGTAAAGCAGCAATTATTATTAATTCATATGGAAAATTTTTGACCATTTCTAGACCCCAGAATAATATCTTTTGCTTTTTTTTGGGTTTTTTTTTTTGAGATTTTATTTATTTGTGTGTGAGAGCGAGCAGGGGGGAGAGGCAGAGGCGAGGTAAAGAATCTCAAACTGACTGCTCGTTGAGCGTGGAGCCCGACATGATGGATCCCATGACCCAGAGATCATGACTTGAGCTGAAACCAAGAGCTGGACACTCAACTGACTGAGCCCCCCGGTGCCCCTCTCTTCGGCTTTTCGGATACCTCAGCACACATCCTGCTAACAGACGCACAGAATACTTGGAGACAAAGCGCAGGTGCTTAAGAGCCAGGGATGCCGAGTGCGGTTCCCAGGGCAGGGGCTCGGCGGGCCACTGGCTCCGCACAGGGTGTCACTGCCACTGTGGTCGCCTGCTGCCACACAAACGCCAAATGTTATTTTTGCTTTTTACCTTTATTCATAAAAGCAAAAATCCTCTTTGGATTTCTTTCAGTCAGCAAGGTAGGTACTGATACAGGTCTTCCCTAAAAGCAGAAGTGGCTTCATGCGAACTTCGTGGGACACCCCGATGGGGTTTAGCAGAGGCCGTGGACACCACACGGGGATGGGCGGGGTGGGGAAAGGAGGCCAGCACCCAGGACTGAGGCTGCCAGGGAGCGCACTTCTGAGGGTTGGAAAGCTAAGGGAGTGCCACCGTACAGTCTCTCGCATCGCTTGCTGGGGGAGCGGCGCCAGTGCGGCTACTGGGGCTGAGGAGAACGTAGGTGGGGCGTGATAACAGTGGCGAAGACGCAGAGGCCTCCCCCAGTTGTAAAAAACTAATTTCATACCAAACCACTTCTTCTTAGAAAACATTTTTAAAAAAAGATTCTACTTATTTATTTGAGAGAGAGAAAACACAAGTGGGGTAAGGGCAGAGGGAGAAGCAGACTCCCCGCCAAGCAGGGAGCCTGATGCAGGGCTCGACCCTGGGACTCCAGGATCATGACCTGAGCCAAAGGCAGACGGTTAACCAACTGAGCCACCCAGGTGCCCCGTTAGAAAACACTCAACAAACAGAATTAATGTAATATATCTTGGCAAGTTAACGTGACAAGAGGCTTTGTTTAACTGAAGGAATTGTCAAATGGCAGATTCAGACCCCCCATTAACAATGCTGTAGTGAGACTAGTAAGACCACCTTGTCACAATACTTCCTAGCACCTGAAGGGGATTTTCCAGATTCAGGATCTTGGTTCAAATACAAGGCAGTACTAACATCTATTATACACTGTGGAGGTAAAAAAAAGTGCAAAAGAATGTGTGTGCTTTCATTTATTTATTTTTCTACTTCTGAAAAAGTTGTAGAGCTTCGGGTCTGAAATCAAAGACACCTAGTTTCAATTCCCAGCTGTTAATTGGGGAAATGACAGTCTCTCTATTGAGTTCCCCCATCTGAAAAATGGGGACAACTGTGGCAATTACCTCACAGAGCTGCTGTGAAAATGAAATTCTCAACGTGATGTCTGGTGCCCAACAAGCATTCAGTAAGTGGACGTTGGCGGTTATCATTATATGAACACCATACAGTCTTAACAGCAATCAAGATAAAGTTGTTTCCATGTTTTACGGAACATCAAATAATACATTGGGATATTAAAAATTCATCAAATCCTTCCGGAATATCATACCCGCAAAATGTAAAATAACAACACAGCATCACCTGATGGGCTATCAAGGTTGAGTTATTATAAATCACCCTGTCGTTCCCTGATGCAAGGAGTCATTAAAGATAGTTGTTTAACATTTCAAATCCATTCAGTGTAACTCAAAACAGACAGTGAATTCTCACTTGGGACACACTTCTCTGTCCAGCGCACATAACTGGAACAGGATGCACAGGTTCCATCTCCCCAAGCGAATACTGACTTACTCACTTCTGGATCTCTGGCATTATGAAGGCCTACCGAGGAGCACAAACGTAATTCCTTTTCCCCCAATTTCTAAAAGTTACGGTAGGGGTGCCTTGGTGGCTTAGCCAGTTAAGAGTCCAACTCTTGATTTCAGCGTGGGTCGTGATGTCAGAGTAGTGAGACAGAGCTCTCCACCAGGCTTTGCACTCAGCAGAGAGTCTGCTTAAGATTCTCTCTCTCTGCCCTTCCCCCCCACTTGAGTGCACGCTCTGTCTCTCAAATACATAAATCTTAAAAAAAAATTATGGTAAATATATGTACCAAAATTTAGCACTATAACCACATGGAAGTGTAGAACTCAGCGGCATTCAGGACACTCACAATGCTGTGTAACTAACCAAGATTTCTTTCCCTCATCCACAGTCCCGATAATCTCCATTCGACTTTCTGTTCCTATCAATCTGCCTACTCTGGGCACCTCATTCAAGTGCAGTCACATCATATTTGTCCTTTTGTGACCAGCTTCCTTTGCCCAGCATCCTGTCCTTGAGGTTCATCGACGCTGTAGCAGGTGTTAGAGTCTCCTTCCTTCTAAAAACGCTGACTAGTAACTCCATCATGTGCACATCCCACCTCTCATTTATTCATTCTTCTGAAGACTGATACAAGTTGTTCCCACCTTTTTGCTACTGTGAATAATACTGCTGTGAACATTAGTGCAAAAGTACTTGTCTTCATCCTTGTTTTCAATTCTTTTGGGTATATACCCAGGAATAGAACTGCTGGTTCATATGGTAATCCCATATTTGACTTTTTGAGGAACTGCCATACTGTTTTCCAAAGCTGCCGCACCATTTTACTTCCCCAACAGTGCTGCAAGAGGGTTCCGGGTGCCCAACACTCCTGCCAGCATGCTGGCCATTTCTAGATCTTTTTGAGAAGATGACTATTCAAGTCCTTTGCCCATTTTTGAATTGGGTTAATTCTTTTTTTTTTTTTTTTTTTTTTTTTTAAGATTTTGTTGATTTATTTGACAGACAGAGATCACTAGTAGGCAGAGAGGCAGGTAGAGATGGGGAAGCAGGCTCCCTGCTGAGCAGAAAGCCCGATGCAGGGCTCGATCCCAGGACCCTGAGATCATGACCTGAGCTGAAGGCAGAAGCTTAACCCACTGAGCCACCCAGGCACCCCTGGTTAATTCTTTTTTATACACATTATGTTTAAAACAAAATGGTCAAGACTGCTTGGCAAAAAAAGTACTTGAAAACTACACTAACTGTTATTCATTAGCACAAATTATGTAGATCTTTACCACCACGTTCTATTTCATACAGATGTATAGACACACAAAAAAGTGTTTAGATAAACATACTTTGAAATATACAGACCATATTGGGGCTATTTTGTGGAAACTTGAGTCTTTCCCAGGTAAGAATACAAATATTTTTATGCTATAAGAAAAGGATTCGGGCACCTGAGTGGCTCAGTCGGTTAACTGTCCGACTTCGGATTTTGGCTCAGGTTGTGAACTCGGGGTAGTAGGATTTAGAGCCCTGAATCAGGCTCTGTATTGAGCTTGGAGCCTGCTTGGGATTCTCTCTCTCCCTCTGCCCCGCATTCCCCCAACCCCCTGCTCATACGTGCGTGCTCTCTCTCTCCCTCAAAAAAACACAAAAAGGAAAAAAAAAAAGAAAGAATGAGTAAACAACAGGACCTGGGGAATATTCAACATGAAATATACCTTAGGCTTCAAAACATGGCAATTATTCAGGTAGTAATTTTCACCTGTCCAATGGAACATAATTCAACTTTTGAAAAATTAAAATTACCTGCATGTATACTTGGACTGTTTTTACACTTTAAAAAAAGGTATTTCTAATGGTTTAAAATTGACTTCACATTAAAAAATGCATCTATATGGGAAAGCCCTGAACCCTGACTGCAAAAGCAGCAGAAAGTTCCCAGATTTCTCCATTGGGGCCTCCCTCTAACTTCTGCCCAGCCAGAAACATTCTCAGACTTTCTCTGGAATAGGATGCATGGTAGGGCATTAGGGTTTCAGGGGAATCTCACATAAGAAGGGACAGATGAAGTTACGACGGCAAGCAGAGAAGCCACAGACAGAACACTCACCGAGTGGGAGGCCCTGTGCTAAGCACTTCACATGCATTACTCTTCTGATCAGTGAGGGCCACGCTGTTATCACTGCCATCTTGCAGGTGACACCCAAGTACAACAGAACCAGAGTCAACCTAGTTCTCATGATAAGTCCATGTTCTTAATCATTATGCCCTGAACTGACTGATATATCAATATATTCCAGGTGAATTAATCAACTGGATGGTGAAAATGACTTCTAGAAAACAGAAGTATATCAACAGCTTGAATAACTGAGGGGCAGCTACAGGTCAGAATGTACTCACTTTTAGAAATACTTATCACTGGCTGAATCAGTCATGAGAGGGAAGTGAACAAAGCATGCTTCTCCACACAAAAGCTTTATAGTCTCTGCATCTGAGAGGACCCCTCTCTCCCTTCTCCGCCCACGACAGAAAAACTGCTAGGCTGCTCTAGTAGTTGGCCTTACTTATTCATGGATTCGTCTTCCCTCATCCATAGAAAAGGTGAATTTTATTCTTCCTTTGTCTGAATTCTGTGTTTTGCAATGCTTCACTTCTATCAAGTGTTAGTCTGACCATTCCCCCTTGCGAAATGGAATTCAGGGAGCAACAGTGTATGGTGCACAACAAAATTCTAGGCTTCACACTGCTCCTTCACCCTACAGCTCTCACCAGTTAGGGAATTTCCTATTTCTGTCTCGATCTACGGTGTCCACGTCAGATTTCCTACCTGGTCAGTGTACTGGGCACACCAGAAGCTATGTATTTTTTTTTTTTTTTTTAAGAATTTACTTATTTATTTGAGAGAGATAGCATAAGCAGGGGAAGGGCAGAGGGAGAAGGAGAAGCAGACTCCCTGCTGAGCAGGGAGCCCAACATGGGGCTTGATCCCAGGACTCCAAGATCATGATCTGCGCTGAAGTCAGATGCTTAACTGACTGAGCCACCCAGGCGCCCCTATGTCCCTATGTATTATTCTTAACCCCAGGAACCACCCCCCGCCAATTTATATATATCTATATATAATGTACTAGGTAAATAGTCCCAAGGGAATTTTAGCAAGTGAATTATGGAACTGAAATGGAATTTAATCCATGAAGAGTTGACGGCATTATTCCCTCCGCAGCACCAGATGGCAGTGTTGCCCAACAAGTGTACTATCTGTGCGCAGGGCTGCTGATGGCTTTAAGATAATTTTAGTCAAACACATGGCTTCTGACATTATCCAGATTCCAATATTCTACAAAGTTCTGTCACTGTGGTCTAGAAAATGGACTTTGAGAGGGATGTGCGAATGAAGGTGCTCCTCAGAGGGTCTAATTCTCTGTGTGTCCACTTCAATCCTGTGTGTCCACAGATCTGTCACTGGTGCTTTTGCTGGAAGGCTGAGCATGCACAGCTCATCACTCCCTTCATCTTTCAATGGACAGTGTTTTATGGCTCTTAAGGCATTCTTCTGGGTCCACTTCTTCACCGCCCATCTGTTGTTAACTTGGCTTGAAAGCTTATTACACAGTCTTTAATGTATAATACAATAGAATCTGTGCATGAAAATAATTGTCCTTAAACTTAATGACTACGATTCCTTTTCGGTGCAGTTACCCTATTTGTGACAAATGAACTCAGTTGTTATTGCTTTTAAGACAGTGGAAATTTTGTATCTCTTTATCTGGGTGGTGGTTACAATGTTTAAAAGTTACATCTTTAGAAAGTTATAAGGTTTACACTTGAGATTTGAATTTGTTTACTATGTGTTAATTATACACCAGTAAGAAAATGCTCATATCCTAAAGTAGCCAGATTTTTACAAAATTACCCTGGGTCTCACTTTTCACACACACACACAATAATGATATTAATGCTAGCTTCATCTCACGGTTATATAATTTCTGTGTGAAGAGCTATTTTCTGTACAGTAAAAATGATGCTAACACCAGGTGCCACGGGACTTAAGAAACAAAGCTAAGGGTATTCTGTCTGTTTTTACTTGCATGGAAATTTCTGCACAGTTACTGTTTCCTCTCTGCCTTTCTTTCCCTGGCCGTGGCCACAGGTATTGCTCCAACCTGCTCCCGTGCCCATTTAGGCAAGAAGAGCGCGGCCTGGCACCTGCCAGACTCTCAAGAGACAAGGCTGCTCTGCCGCAGTGCTGAGGCCAGACTCCAGATACTGGGCTCGGCATTGGCAACTTTTTTGTCTGTCTTTTCAGAAAGCAGGCACTGATTCCGCAAGCCTAATTTTAACTATAATAGGGATTTGTAATAGGAAACCTCTTCTATCCGAAGGTTTGTGTTCTAAATGGTTCTCTGGGTCTTGGATCTGTTCCTTCATTTGGTTCTCACAGTCGCTCTGGGAGTTAGGCAGCACAAGAATCCTTAATCCCAGGACTCAGAAAGGAAAGGGGAAGTGACTCATGAATCAAAGAGGGGATGTGACTGGCCCAGTGAACATTCGGGCTGATACACCAGACAAGAAGGAACACAGGGATGCTGTTCCTTCTCTCCCTCAACATTTATTTTGTAAAAACTAGATGTTACATCACAACTGTTAACATACGTTTGACCTTCAGAACTCTAAATGCAAATACAGTAAAAATGGAGCATGGGAATGCAGTACAAAAAATCTGGCTTGGGGCGCCTGGGTGGCTCAGTGGGTTAAAGCCTCTGCCTTCGGCTCAGGTCATGATCCCAGGGTTCTGGGATCAAGCCTCACATCTGGCTCTCTGCTCTGTGGGGAGCCTGTTCCTCCTCTCTCTCTGCCTGCTTCTCTGCCTGCTTGTGATCTCTGTCTAATAAATAAATAAAATCTAAAAAAAAAAAACAAAACCTCGCTTAAATTATCACCTAAATACTTAAAAACATTATGGATACATTGCTGATGGGAATGTTAATGGCACAGCATCTCTGGAAAACTCTATGGCAGTTTCTTAATAAACTAACACATGGTATTACCAAGTGACCCACATTTGCATACCTACCATTTTCCCCAGAGAAATGGAAATCTGTGTACAAACACCTGTGCACAAGTGTTCAAAAACCTATGCACAAATGTTCACAGAAGCTTTACTCGCAATAGCTAAAAAGTGAAAACAACCCAGATGTTCCTTCAACAGGCAAATGGTTAGAAATGGTTAAACAAATCTTGGTACTCCTACTTGACTGGGCAGCAGAATAAAAGAGAATAAAGAGAACACACTACTGATAAACCCAATAATTTCAATGACATCTCCAGGAATCATGCTGAGTGAAGAAAGACACTCCCAAAAGGTTATATATTATATAATTCCATTTATGTAACTTTCTTGAAATGACATTATAGAATGGGGGACAGACTAGTGGCTGCCAGGGCTAGGGATGGGAGGAGGGGAAAGGCAGGAAGGTGTGACGGGGAGTCAATAAAAGGGCAACACGAAAGACCCTTGTGTTGATGTAAGTCTTCAGGATCTTGACCATTGGGGTGGATACACAGAGCTATGCAGAACATTAAATCACACAGAGATACATACATGCACATACACACAGAAATGAATGTGAAGACAACTGAGCAAATGTGAGCCACATGGGCAGACTTTGTCAATATCCTGGCTGTGATGCTGTACTTTACTCTGCAAGCTGTCGTCAGTGTGGAATGGGTAAAGGGTATGTGGGATCTGTCTGTATTATTTTTTGTAATTGCACGTTTATCTGTAATTATCTCAAAGTAAAAAGATTAGTTAAAAAACTATGGGTTTTGGGGTGCCTGGGTGGCTCAGTCAGTTAAGTGGCTGCCTTCAGTTCAGGTCATGATCCCAGGGTCCTAGGATCGAGTCCCACATCAGGCTCCCTGCTCAGCAGAGAGCCTGCTTCTCCCTCTCCCTCTGCCTGCAGCTCTGCCTACTTGTGCTCTCTCTCTGTCAAATAAATAAATAAAATCTTAAAAAACAAAAAACGAAAAACAAAACCATGGGTTTTTGCACTTGGTATCTGTTCATTTACCAAGTCATCAGCTATAAAGAAAACTAATTCAGTCAATAAACACGATAGATGCTAGGTGCTGAAAACATGGCAATGAACAAGACAGGCAAAACTGTCTGTCCCTATGGAGCTTACACTTAGGTGGGGAGGAGACACAGTATGCCCAGTAAAGAGTATCACAAACCTTGATAGCTGGTGAAGCCATAGGGAGAAAATAAGATAGAGGACAGCAGTAAGGCAGGATTGTTCCGGTGACCAGACAAGGCTTCACCCGTATGGAGGACACTTGAGACTTGAAAGAAGAAAGGGAGCAAACCCTGTCTGGGAGGAAAGTATTCAACAAAATGGGGAATAGCAAGTGCAAAGGCCTGTCCTGAGGCAGGGGTGAGTCTGGCACATGCATGGAAAGGCAGAAGAGCCAACGAGGCTGGGGCCAAGTGAGCAAGGCAGAGAGAGAAGATGAGGCACGGGTTGGGGGCCAGAGCAGGTCGGGCCTGGGGGACCCCTGGCATGGCTGATTCAGTGAGAGGGGGCACCACTGGAATGTTTTAAGCAGAGGAACACCATAATCTCACTTAGGTCGAATCAGGGTTACTCTGGCGGCTCGGTGAAGAAGAGGTAAGAGGGTGGTAAGGACAAAAGTTCTACAACCAGAGTGGGGGCTCCTGCAAAATCCAGACGGAAAGATAGGACAAATGATAAAAGTGGACGTTAGCATGTTGCTGGTATGCACCTTGACAGATAAATGACAAATCATATAACACCGTGTTAACATCCTTACAAAATACTACTCTGTGTTTTGTTACCGTGGACAAAGCTAAGGCTTTAGTTGTACAGACCTTATCTTGTGACCCCGATGGCATCTCTTCTAGAGTCTCGGTGCTTCCCAGATTGGAGAGCTGACTACTTGGCTGTAACCCAGGGCTGGAGATATTGGAGTCGCCCATCTGATTCTGTAATTAAAAGGAAAAGTATATCATGTGAAAACTTTGCTATTATTTGGCTAGCAAAACATCATATGTACTAAGCTATCAAAATTAACATGTACCCGGGCTGAAGTTTGGGGCTTTTTTTTTTTTTTTTTTTAAATCTAGTCTCTTGAGAGTGCTCTAAACTGTTTGTGGTGTCTGTTTTGACATGGGTAATAGTCAGCAGATGCTGGATCAGAGAGCTCAAATATAACTTTAGTTTCTAGAGTGTGTAATTCCACATCCATCTAGTGATCTTTTTTAGGCTTTTCTCTTTTTCTTTTCCTTTTCTTTTTTTTAGCACAGTGTTAGGCACTCCAATGTTAAAAGAATGGCTAAGAGGCATTTTTTTTTTCTATTCAAATGACTTAATCCTTATTTCAGAACATCTTTTACTCAGTGTTTCCCAGTTACCTAGAGGTGAAAGAGTGTGGGAAAGCCTATGAAGTACCTTTTGGAAACATCTAGTACTGAAGTAGCGGACAATTCTCCACGTCACACAGTGCCCATGAGGTAAGTGTGGCCACCAGACAGTCCTACAGCATTACTGACTACATTCCCTGTGCAGTACTGTTCATCCCCGGGACTCACTCGTTTTCTATCTGGCAGCCTATACCTCTTAACCCCCTTCAACTATTTCACCTGCTTATAAAACAGCTTCATCTCCCACCACCTCTTTATGCAACACCACCAACATCCTTTATCAACACATTATGGAGAATGCCTGGAATTAAACTGTATCAGAGATAAGCTCAAAACACTGCTCACAGCAAGTTCCCAGAACAGAAGATATAAAATGCTCAGAAGCATTTTTAAAATTGAGTTTGCACATAAAAATCCCAGCTTGTTATTTTCAGGGAGAGGCTGGATACCTTGGCAACAACCAGCCAGAGCTGAGCTGCAGGTGACCCTCTGATGCCGGGCCAGGCTCTGTCTGCATCGGGTCCACCCCGACCCGCTGCACGTGCTCCCGTGGCCCATGTGGTTTGGGGGGCAGCTGAGTCTCCTATATTTACTCAACATGAGCTACAAGATGGGTTATGCTTTAAAAGGTCTTGGGAACTTCAGATATTTTTTCATACATGTGCAGGACTTTTCTTGGAAAGTTTCCTGAGTATGTTGATGACACTCTAGTATTTGTATGGATTGGGGGAAGTGGACAATCAAAAACTTTCTTGAGGTTAATTTTACAATATTTGGTAAAAACCTTAAAAATGTCAAAATCCACAGCACATACCCTCCCCAAAGACTGATGAATCACAGACCTGTACCCCTGAAACAAATAACACATTATATGTTTAAAAAAAAAAAAAAGTCAAAATCCTTTGATCTACCAATTCCATTTCAAGTAATTTACCTTAAGAGAAAATGTCCAACATGAAGACTTAGCTACAGGATATATTTCTGAGTTCTTAAGAGAATCACAAAAAACCCCCAGCGTATTGTTTATGTAAGGCATGGAAGGAAAAATATGCAGCTATTAATATCATTGTTCTCTTTTTCAAAGACTTTTCATTCTACCAAAAGCAATCTCACAAGGACTCCCTGTGAGAGGAACAGCTACCGTCACAAAGACATTGCTCTTTGGGAAAAAAACTAGTTATGAAAGAGTTAATAAAATAGACTTTTAAAACTAGTTAATAAAAGTAGTGTAGAGAAATGTACCACACACACTGGGACATATTTATACATACTTTTGGAAGGATACATAATCAAGTATTATCAGTAATTATTTCTAGGTGGTGGGACTGTGTCTTTTTCTTCTCCTCTAATCTTTAAATATAAAATACAAACAACCCCACAAAAATCTAGGATAATTTCTGTGGTTAGAAGCAACGCAACAAGGAGCAACTGTAAAGAACTGTGGGCTTAGCTATCTTTCTTTACATTAAAAAAGGTAAGTTGGTCGAAACAAACTATGGGACTGCCAGGGAGGTGTTTACTATAGACTGTTCTTATCTCCAAGCAGTTTCTATTATAAATCCTTTACCCCAAAATCTGGAATTTCATTCATTGCATGACACACAGTGGATGGGGGAGTTTTAGGATTGGGAGCACATCCCATTGCTGAGGTGTGGTTTGTAACCTGCCCTTGACTCTGTCAATCTAAGTCTCTACCTAAAGATAAACGAAGGAGCCATCTGGAACCATGCCACAGCTGAGAGCGTGCACGCAAACACTGAGATATGAATTCATGGGTCACTGCTAATACCAAGCCCATTTGGTGAGATGACAGGCAAGTGCAGATAAGAAAACAAAACTGTTCTTTCAGGAAGCTCCGTCTATGTACAGATAGTTTTCAAAAACAGAAATAATGCGTCATAAAGTAATTACCAAAGATTTGACTAAGTTCCCAAAGGTTTTAGTTTTAGACATCATTTTATTGATCCCACACCATGGGAACATTTTCTTTACAACAGTTCTTTGCTACGGTGCTCCCCATATTCCTACTTTCACAATGTGTATTAACCAGGAATCAGGTCAGATTTTCAGACTGCCTGCTTGACCTCAAGTTCCTTGACAGCTCTGTGTACAAAAACTAAGCTTCTGTTCCTCTTTCATTTTGTGGCCACTCTCTCCTTAGCCTGAGGAGTAGGCTGGGGCACCTTCTAGAACGCCAGCTCTGGTGTACAGGCCCGACACTTTCTGTCCTGTGTGACAGCACGGTGACCTAGTCATCACTACGTATGCGCCACGGAGCCCTGGGTTTATTAGTTACCTGCTATCAGAACACAGAAAAGCCTCTACAAAAACTGAAAGAGGCATCTGTGTAGATAATCCAGATCTTATTAAGGATATGAGGGGACCTGGGGGGAATATAAGGTGACCTGCAAGTACAAAAAGTGATTCTTAAAATTTATTCTCATCCAGCTCCCTAGACATCAATGAATCTACTACAGAGATGACTGCTTTTCCTATATTAATTTTCACAGATCCAGAAATTCCTCCTAATTCTCTATGAGACACTGAGGCATTTGGTATAACTTGAAACTTCTCATGGACTCCACTGTATACTTCTCTACACCGGAGATGGGCCTTCCTTTGGTGTCTAAATAGAACTTCCTTTATCAGAGGAAACTCCCTTCCAGAGCACTACTTCCAAAGTTTGCTTCCTAAACTAGATTTTTGAGATGCAAAGGGGAGTATGTGAAAAATGGTCCTGTGGTTAAATTAACTTGGGAATTTATTATAGGACCTCTCAGAGTCTTGAGCATTGCTTAGCCCCATGAAGATGGGGGAAGAGGAGCCACGTAAACAATGTTTCCTTAACTCACTTGACCAACTGGAACCTTTCCGTAAGGATCACTTGCTAACCATGTAGAGGCTACTGTTAGAGCAGAACCGTTTGGGAAATACACCAGAGAGTGGTTTTCATACCTTATTCCTTAAACTTTGGGTGAGGTGAGGATTACACAAAAAATGAAAGAAAATACTTAACGAAATACGAGTAGAGAGTAAGGTGACAATTATAATTCCATGACAACAAAGTGCCGCAGTGGGAACCTTCAGTCCTGCTCCTAGGAAGCGTGGGCTCTGAAGTGCCCACGTCAAGCAAAAAGCCAGGATAGTTCCGAAGCCAAATGTGCAGTTTGAAGACCACTAAGGAAATATGCACTGCCTGACACACAGTAGACAGTTCGTAAGTGTGTATTAAATAAATTAACAAATGTACTGCAACTTCCATTTTATTCAACCTGGGGAGGAAATGTTATGATTTAACTTTTAAACTAACACACAAAAGAGAAGAAAAAAAAAAAAAAAGAATTCTAGAAAAGCTTCTCATGTGGGTAAAATCTAAATGCTGCTTATTAAAGGCCGTGAACCCACCACTAATTAGAGACCATAAATATACCCTTTAGTATTAGCAGGTGCAAATGATCAGACTACATAAATTCCTAAGCCCTAGCAAAGACTGCAGGGGCGAACAACAGGCAAGAAGCTTTTTCAGAACTACCTGTTGCAGGCTAACTTCTGCACCCTGAAACCATTTTCTCCCATAGTAATGACAGAAAAAGAACATTCTACACTTTCATGCCAGCTCAAGGACTCTGAGATAAGCAAATTTCTTTCCCTGTCTTTTGGGCTAGAAACAGTAAGATGCACTTTCTTTTTGGACTAATTCTCTCTCCCGGCCTTGAGGTAACTTCTACAGCACATGAGACCCTGGCAGGCCTCCTCCCCTCTTGGTCCTCCCAGTCAGCATCTCACCCTCTCATATTCATCCTTGGCTCTGCTTAGCATCTCCAGGATGTCGATGGGCCTGTGATCACTGCAGCCATTGGCCTGGCTGGGACTCTGCTTGTCCCGAGCAGCTTGCTGGGACCGCCGTGTCTCCTCTTCTACAACACTAGTGGAAGAGAAACAGGTTTCAGAAAGACTTCTTTAGACACAACCTGACCCATGAACTCTCCTGGTGCTCGTCTTCTCAGGAAATGGAAAGAACGTCGTAGGATACACAGCCCTCCCAATACAAACGCAGGGCCTCGGTTACCTCATCCTGGGACTACGTGACTGACCGCTTCACCAGCTCATGCACAGCAATGCCGACTGATGGTGTCTCACTGTTAGGAAAGAAGTATGGAACCTCTTCTAGCATTGGTGGGAGCAGTAAGTTAAAAAAGACAAAATTATTTCTTTCTCTTTTTTGAAGTCTC
The DNA here is from genome assembly GCF_002288905.1 of Enhydra lutris kenyoni. Lineage (NCBI taxonomy): Eukaryota > Metazoa > Chordata > Mammalia > Carnivora > Mustelidae > Enhydra > Enhydra lutris. The sequence goes on from NW_019154094.1 coordinate 11,065,471, forward strand.
TCAGACTCAGTCAAGTACCAGGTAGAGTACATTTTCAGATGGACATGCCAGCAAGACAAAGGCAGGCTGCAGAGCTGAGGAGCCCACTGTGCAAATTTTGTACCGACACCGGACTACCGAAGAGGGAGAGGACCTTCTTGAGAAGAGAGGTCTCAGGGAATCTTCAAAGGTTTCCCTTATTCTCTTCTTAGAAATCAGTGAGTGGGTGGTTGAGGTCAGGGTGATTGTGGCAATGCTCTTTATTCTGATTGGTGCTTACGCTAATTCTGCACTTGAAAATACATAAAGCGAGAAAAGCTGAAGGTTAAGAATGCCACTGATAGGTTCTTTTTAAAGTTCATTTAGGTTTTAATCCCAGCTTTACTGAACAGGCTCATCAGCCACAGGTTATTATGGGCACAGACCCAGCTTGATAACTGTATGAACTGAGAATCTTCTGGATAGTGATAAGGATAGGCAATAAAATAATTCAGGAGCAAAAGTTTTGAGTTTTTGTTTCTGAATAACTGAAGTAGGACAAGAACAGGCTGCTCAGTGTATGTTCGCTGCTTTAAGACAGCCTGCCCAGGAGCTCCCATTAATGTGTGGGGGATGGTTCTTGTATTCGAAAACATTACACAATACTAAACAGAGCCTTTATTTTTTAAACAGCAGAATCATTTGCAGTTTTTAACATGCTAACATGTATTATGATTCTCCAAGAAGGGTGGGCTTATAAATTTTCCCAAGTTTATTTGACCACAGAATCTTCTCCTGAGGTGGGATTTGTTTGGAAAATGCTACTTTAAGATAATGTCATTTCTCTATCTAGAATCTAATAGCTCTGAATAGGATGACAGGTCAATTTTTTTTTTTTTTTTAAAGATTTTATTTATTTGACAGAGAGAGCGAGAGAGCACAAACAGGGAGAGGGAAAAGCAGGGTCCCCACTGAGCAGGAGGCTGATGTGGGGTTCAATCCCAGGACCTGGGATCATGACCTGAGCTGAAGGCAGATGCTTAACTGACTGAGCCACCCAGGCAACCCTGGGATGATTATTTCTAAAATGAATGTACAATCATAGACTTTACAGTAGAGTGAAAGAAGACCTGTATGTGATATGAGGATCTGACCAATTAGAATCAATACTGTTTCTTTTATATTCATACTGGGAAAGGAAGATTGTATTGTCACAGCTGTGGGGTCTGCTGCAAAGGAAAAGAAGACTGGATAGACATATTGGTTATTTCTTGATGGTGGGTCACAAGCAATTTCACTTTCCTTTTTTGCACTTTTCTTCATTTGCCATAATTAACAGGTGCTCCTTTAATAATCAGGAGAAAAAAAGATTGCTATTTCAAGTGACTTGTATTTACAATCAGTTATAGGCTGCACTGGTCTGAATCCACCTTTTCTCAGGACTCTGGTCATGCAGCCTATTTCTCCTACCTCCTGCCATGCTGCCTGGCTTGCCCAGGCTGGCACTCCTCTTCCCCCTGACCTGGACAGGATCTGTAATTTTGATTCGAAAGAATAACATTTTTTTTCTTTTCTTTCCCTTTTTTTCCTTTCCCCTTTCCTTTCTTTTTCCTCCCTCCCTTCCTTCTTTCCTTCTTCTCTCTCTTTCTAAATAAACTTTATGCCCAAATAGAGCCTGAACTCCTGACCCTGAGATCAAGAGTAGCGTACTCTACTGACTGAGCCAGCTAGGCACCCCCAAAGGGAAGAACACTTCTAGCAGTCACCACTGCTCACCGGTGGAACAGGCCACCTTACAAAGCTCACCACTGCTGTAAGCAGAAGCTATCCAGATGATAGAAGCGACAGGAATGATGCTTGGACTCTGAAAGGCCTTTTCCAATCCAAACTCTGTGAGGAACACCCCTGCCTCTTGCCCTTCTCTCAAATATGCTCCAAGCCTATCTGTAAAATCAGGAATAAAGCTTACTTCCACGAGTTCCCCAAATCTCATAGCTTATATAAATAAGTGTTTATTGTTTTGTTTTGTTTTTTTTTTTAAGATTTTATTTTTTTATTTAGTTGACAGACAGAGATCACAAGTAGGCAGAGAGGCAGGCAGAGAGAGAAGGGGAAGCAGGCTCCCTGCTGAACAGAGAGCCCTATGCGGGGCTAGATCCCAGGACCCTGGGACCATGACCTGAGCCGAAGGCAGAGGCTTTAACCCACTGAGCCACCCAGGCACCCCAAGTGTTTATTGTTAAGAAAAGTTTCTGGCAGAGTGGATTTCCTCTTTAGGAGAGTCAGCATTTCCTAAGTTTAGTGGATTTTCAACTTTGCCACTGACTAGAGAGGATTTCCAAATTCGGATACAGTACAGGTCTAGAAGTTTGCTTGTTCTCCCACACAAACATCTTTTGGAATACGTCAATTTCTTTACTTGGAGAATTGTTACCATATTGTGGCTGCGGAACAGTGATTGAACAGGATGGGCACCGACAAGCACAGTTATTGACACATAATATGTCCATCCCAGGGTCACCTGTGTTTCTGGTTGGCAGAGATGATATTCTGAAATATGTGGCAAAGAGTGGCTGTACACAGGCAAAGTCAGAGCAAGGAAAGATAAAGTAGTCTTTTTTTATCTTTGGTGACCAGAACACCATTTATCACAAAGTTAATGTTAACATATAAGGTATTCTCTTTGGCCATAAATAGGTCAGACACTTAGAACTCTTTATCAACAGTTTCATAAGGGCACTCTAATCACTTTCAATACCTCCCCCGCTTCTAGTAAAATCAGCTGAAAGCATAAGCAAATGGGTCTCTTTGGGGCATTTCTTATGAAAGAACCCAAAGGCTCTTCTTTTCCCTTCTGCTTTTTGTTTCTACTTTCTCTCCCTATTTTGGTTCCATACAATATTTTCAGATAGGCCTTCAGTCTTCTGCCTCATTTACCTGATGTCTTACATGAGGGTTATCAATGGCCCTGATAGTTTATAAAAAAGCTCAAATTGCTTCCCTGTAAATAGCTGTTAAAGCTAAAAGAGACACAGTTCTCACTTGGGGACCCCAAAGCTCTCAATCTGCAGGAGACAGTCTATATATTAATATATTCCAAAGTTTGGATATTTAGGGAAAATATTCTGGATTTCAGAATAACCAAGACTCAGCAAATCTGTGTCTTCTAAGTAATTAGAAGTAGAGTGCCTTTGCTGTAACTTTCAAAACTACAAAAAAGTAGTCATCAAATAAGCAAATGGCTTTGTAAAAAACAGTTTTAATTAATTAATTTCCTGAGAAAAAGTGTTGTAAAAAGAAAGTGTGGTTCACGTTTTCAAGCCTGAGGGATCCAAGTTCATTTGGAACACTGTCTGCAGGGGTGTGTGCCCAGAGTAATAAACATGGGCACCCCGTGAGCTCACAGCCCAAGCAAACAAAGCAGGAGGCTGACGAACATCCCATCAGGCCATGTGAGTGGTCCTGGATTAAAATGTCACCATAGCCATGTGTGCTTCTTGTAAAATGCAAATACACCTGGAAGTGAGGTTTGGGAGCTAATTATTTACTTATACATTTACAGAAATTAGTGTAAAATTGGCCTGTTTTAACATGCTAAAAATGAAGACTGTTTTCTTCCAAAGATGTAGGTAAGAACCTTGGAGGAGAGCAAAGGGAATTCTGATTGGACAGAGGGGGCTCCACATCTCTGAGGAGATTCAGGTAAAAACTGTGTGAGGGAAACACAGGTGAGCCAGAACACACTGCCCGCTGCAGCGCTCTGACCAGAGCCGTGTTTTACCGTGGGCACCCTCAGCACCAGTATCTTGGGCTCCCAGAATGCAGACCAGCAGTGCCAGCAGCACAGGTAAGCCAGGCGGCTCCCAAGGGCTGGCCTGAGAAAGAACAGTGAGTCCCCCTTCAGCACATTAATTCAATGAAATTACTCTCCCAATTCCAAGATTCCGACATAGAAAACATTTACTGGAATACAACCTGGTGGTGAACTAGGGACTACTAAACCTAAAATTGGTGTGAAGACGAAGTTCACTTGAGGAAAGCATGTGCAGGAGTTCTCCACCAGCCACTGAACGTGGCACCACTCGTCAGAGTGGAAACCTGGAGGGAGCCTGCAGTAAAAGTCCTTTAGTAAAGCCCCTGCAGCTGATGGGAAGGCTGTGCCCTGGGTGTCAATGGTATCCTCTGGGGTTAGGCAGTCTGACAGCCCTAAGCACATCACCCAACCTAATGTACAAATAAAGAAAAAGACTAGAAGGAAACGGACTAAAACCCTGACAATGGGGGACGCCTGGGTGGCTCAGTTGGTTAAGCGGCTGCCTTCGGCTCAGATCATGATCCCAGCGTCCTGGGATCGAGTCCCACATCGGGCTCCTTGCTCTGCGGGGAGCCTGCTTCTCCCTCTGCCTCTGCCTACCACTCTGTCTGCCTGTGAAATGCTCTCTCTCTCTCTCTCTCTAACAAATAAATAAATAAAATCTTTAAAAAAAAAAAAAACAAAAAACCCTGACAATGGAGTAGTAGGATTACAGATGATTCTAGAGTTCTCTAAGGTTTTCTGCCTCTAACAAACTTTGACAATAAACAGGAAATCAGGAAAGAAATAAATGAGTTAGTAGACTCAGGAACAAAGAGAAGGGTTCAAGTCATTTCTTCATCTCTCATATATCACTAATCGAATCTATGTTGTGATATAAATACTTACTCGGCCATGAGTTTGGCTATGCGGTGACAGTCATTCTTGTCATAAAACCAGATGCTGTATATCGACACTTGAAAAACAAAGGAGAGAAAAAGATGAGGGGAAATGAGGTTTCAACATTTGGGTGTACGTAAGTACTACATTATCACCATGGAATGTCACAGAATTTACCATGAAACCCTCAGATTGTTAAGAGTTCCTCTAAAGAAAAAAAAGCCTCTCCCCTACACTGTTTAATAAAATTATTAATAAAATTAGGATAGGCAAAATATCCAGATGAAAACTGAAAGCTTGTTTTTGGGCGGGATTACTAGATCTCGCGGAGTCCAAGGAGCCACTAAGTGCGAGCAGCACCATTATTTTATGTATTATCAAGAAAGAAAAACACCACCAGTTAAATTCTAACATCGATGTAAGATGCATTCCAAATGGATATCAAAATATGAAAAAAAAGTGTCTTAGTTACTGAAAACCCAGTTCACCCATCAGCTAATCGAAACACCAGGACCTCTACCAGTCTCCTGAAGCTTGAAATAGGGAATTAGTAGTTCCAGTCAAAACAGACACCAGCTCCAGACCCAGCGCATGACCAGCACCATTCACATAGGAACCGGAAGTGCCGGGGCTGGGCTCAGTCTATCACTCTTCTTACTTTTCCTTTTTCATTCCTAGCATGGATCGTGTGGTCAACACTAAGAGAACCCTCAGAAGATATCTGGTAAGTAGGTAAATGAACCTTATTATTACTAAAGGTAACAATACGTAAAAATGACTAAATAATTTCTGAATAAGGTGGAGTAGAAATATTGAATACTTCAGTCAAAATAAACGTAAGGATAGCTAGGACTCACTGTTACCACGTGTACCCACTGTAACCCTCACAGCCTGGCTCAGGCTGCACCTCCCTTCATACTTATGATGACCGGTACAGGAAGTGTAGGTATCACAGGCCTTTCTTTTTATAATAAACTTTTTTTTTTTTTTTAAACACAGGAGGCAGGATTTTTCAGTGGGCATGAATAAGGAGGGGGCAGTGCCAGTTCTCATGAGTGCATAGCCTGTCGTTTGTCCAAGGGGCCATTATTAGGGATATAACTGACCCACAGCATCTGGGATGAGGGGCTTTTCAACCATCATGTCTTCCAATTCATCTGCATTAAACTTCTTGGAAATGTGGATCTTCCTGTGGCCAGGGAACTTGAACTTGGCCCTTTGTATGGCCTTACTCACATGCTCCTTGCTCTGCAACTTGGTAAGGATGGACATGATGACTTGGCCAACTGTGGACCCTGGCCACTGTACCCTGGGCCTTTCCAAAGGCGCTCTGCCTGTCTGTCTGGAGCACCTCCACCCCAGCATAGGACGGTATTGTGTTGATACAGAGGATATGGAAGGGGGAAAGCTGCACTCGGATGTGAAACCATCACTGCCACAGCTTTTCACCATGTACTTGTCGGCACAAATATGGGCAGCCTCCAGGGCTTCAAAGGAGAGCTGCTCATACTCATCTGAGACCATGTTGCCACATAGTAGGTACTCATCCATTTTTGTCTTCTTCCACCTCGTGTCAAAGATGCAGATCTTGGCATCAGGGACGCCTCTGTAGAATTGAGACTTTGGATATGGCTTGTTCTTATGATACCAGTAACATGGGTTGTGTGGCAGCCCATGGCGACAGCAGGGTGGCACCCCGAAGGAAGATTGTTAAACTTTTAATTTTGACCTAATTGTAGCTTCACACACAATTGTAAAACACAAACGGAGAACATGTGTGCCCTCTGTTTCTTCCAATGGTAACATTTGTAAAGTTGTAACATAATATAGCCAGGCATGGTCACAAGGAACCCTGGTGTCCTTCTATAGTCACACCCTCCCTACTTGGTCCCTCTCCCCTGTCTCTGACCCCTAGCAAACACACTAATCTGTTCCCCATTTCTTTAATATTGTATTTCAAGAATGTTCTATGTTGGGGCACCTGGGTGGCTCAGTAGGTTAAAGCCTCTGCCTTTGGCTCAGGTCATGGTCCCAGGGTCCTGGGATCGAGCCCCGCATCGGACTCTCTGCTCAACAGGGAGCCTGCTTCCTCCTCTCTCTCTGCCTGCCTCTCTGCCTACTTGTGATCTCTGTCAAATAAATAAATAAAATCTTAAAAAAAAAAAAAAAGAATGTTCTATGTTATAAATGGAATTACACAGAATGCGACTTTCTGAGATTGACTTTTCTGATTCAACATAATTCTCTGGATATTGATCCAAGTTGTTGCTTGCATCAAATAGTTCATTCCCCTCTACCCTCTCCAACCCCCCCTTTTGTTTGCTGAGTAGTATATTTCATGGTATGGATGTACCTGTTCAACCATTTATCCATTTGAGGATATGTGATATGTTTCCAGTTTTCGGCTACTACGAATAAAGCTATAAATGTTAGTGCAAAGGTTTTTGTGTGAACGGAAGTTTTCCTCTCTGGGCTAAATGCCCCAAAGTACAATTACTGAGTCACAGCAGTTGCATGTTCAGTTTAATAAGAAAGTCTTAACCTGTTCCCCAGAGTAACCCACCAGCAATGTATGAGCAATCCAGTTTCTCTGCATCCTTGCCAGCATTTGTTGTTCTATTTTTAACTTCCTCCATTCCGCACTGATAGGTGTATAGTGACATCTCATGGTGGTTTTAGTTTATATCTCCCTAATAGCTAAAAATGCTAAGCATCTTTTCAGGTCCTTCTTTGTCATCCATATATCCTGTTTAGTCAAATGTCTGTTCATGTCTTTTGCTCCTTCTAACTGATTTTTTAAAAAAATATTTACTTTTTTTCATTTACTTGAGAGCGAGTGAGCGAGCACGAGTGGGAGGGGCAGGAGAGGGAGAGAGAATCTGAAGCAGACTGCGCTGAGCATGGAGCCTGATGTGAGGCTCAATTCCATGACCCTGAGTCGAAACCAACAGTCTGAGGTCCAACTGACTATGCCACCCAGGAGCCCCCTAATTGATTTTTCTTTTTTTTTTTTCCTGTTGAATTTTGTGAGTTCTTTATATATTCAAGATACTAGTCCTCTGTTGGATATATATGTGGTTTGAAGATATTTTCTCCCTGTCTGTAGCTTGTTTTTCATCCTCTTAATAAGTGCTTTCCAGAGCAAAAGTTTTTAATTTTGACAAGGTCCAATTTATTAATTTTTCCTTTTATGGATCATGCTTTTGGTGTCAAGTCAAAGAATTTTTTGCTGATAGACCCCTAGTTCCAAAAACTTTTCCTAAAAGGTTTACAGTTTTACATTTCAGTCAGTGATCCATTTTGAGTTAAGTTTTCTAGAAAAATGTTTAGGTTAAGGTCCTTTTCTTTTTCTTTTCTCTCTCTTTTTTTGGGGGGGGCCTAATTGCTCCAGCATTATTTGTTGAAAATGCTCTCCTCCCTCTCTCTTTTTTAAAAGATTTATTTTAGAGAGAGAGAAACTTCAGCAGACTCCTCACTGGGCTTGGAGCCCAACTCGAGGCTCAATCTCACAACCCTGAGATCAAGACTTGCACTGAAACCAGGAGTCAGATGCTCAACTGACTGCGCCACCGAGGGGCCCCTGCTCTCCTCTCTCTATTGAGGAATCTTTTTTACCTTTGTCAAATGGCAGTTGGGCATATTTTTGTGGGTCTATTTCCTATTTTGTGTATTTCATCCCATTTATTTATGCATGTATCCCTCCACCAATACCACGCTGTCTTGATTATTGCTGCTATATAGCAGGCTTTAATATTGGGTAGAATAATTCCTCCCACTTTATGCATCTTTTCCAAATTGTTTTAGCTTCTACAGCCTATGCCTTTCCATATAAGTTTTAGAATCGTTTGTTTATGCCTACAAAAATCTTTGCTGGTATTTTGAAAGGAAGTGCTTTAAACCTATAGACTAATTTGGAAATAGGTGAATTTGTACTATGTAGAGTTCTTCAATACATAAATACAGTCTACTTCTCCATTTATTCAGGTTTTTAAAAAAAATTCTTTCATTAGTATTTTGTAATTTTCAGCACACAGATCCTATACATGTTTTGTTAACTTTATGCCCAAGTACTTAATTTTCTTTTTAAGAATTATAAATGGTAGGGTTTAAAAAAAAAAGTCTATTTATTTATTTTTATTAATCTCTACACTCAATGTGTGGCTCAAACTCACAACCCTGAAATCAAGAGTCACATGCTCTTCCGACTGAGCCAGCTAGGCACCCCAAAATGGTAGTTTTTAATTGTGACTGATTTTTGAGTGTTGATCTCGTATCCTCATAACTTACACCAAACTCATTAGTTCTAGAAATTTGTACCTAGACAGTCCTCTTATCTGTGAATAACACCTTCATTATTTCTTTCTCTTTCCTTTCTATTCCAATATGTATGCCTATTTTTCTTTCTTGCCTTACTGCAGTGGTTAGAACTTTCAGTGCTGTGTTGCAAAGCTGTGTTGACTGTGGACATCCTTGCCTTATTCTCAATCTTAGAGGTAAGACACTCACCCTTTCACTATAAATATAATGTTGGCTGTAAGTCTGTTGTAGATGCTCTTTATCAAGATGACATAGTTCACTTCGATTCCAACTAGAGAATTTTTATCATGAATGGATATATAATTTTTTTCCTGCATCAAAAAACACAAAATATGATCACATGATATTTCTATTTCATATTTAGTCTTGATATGATGGAGTAAATTGACTGATTTTCAATACGGAACCAGCTTTGCAACTCTGGAATAAAACCCATTTGGGCATCACTTATATCTGTTTTCTCAATATTGTTGGGTGTGCTTTTATTTGGTTGAGGATTTTTTTTAACCTAGTTCACGAGAGATATTGCTTTGTGGGTTTTGTTGTTGTTGTTGTTTTTTGTACAGTCTTTGCCTTGTTTGGGTATCAGAGTAATGCTGGCTCTGTAAAATCAGTTGACAACTGTTCTTTCCCTGTCTGTTTTCTTGAAGAAACTGTAAAATTAGTGTTAATTCTTTGAACTCTCCAGTAAAACCATCTGGGCCTGGATATTTTTTTCCTTTTAAATTATTAATTCAATTTCTTCAGGGGCTAAAGGATTATTCACGTCCTCTAATTTATCTTGGTTGAGTTTTGTAGTTTGAGTTTTCAAGGTTCATTTCTTCTAAGTTATCAAGTTTGAGTGTAAAGTTATTCATAGCATTGGTTTATTACCCTTTGAATGTCTGGAGAATCTACAGTGATATCCACTGTTCTATTCCTGATACTGGTACTTTATGTCTTCTTATTTTTGTTGGTATTACTAAAGGTTTATCAATTTTATTGACCTTTTTAAAAAAATTTTTAAAACCTAGCTTTTTGCTTCATTAATTTTTGTTTCCATATTTTCAACATCATTGATTTCTTCTGTGCTCATTTTTATTCTTTCCTTACTTCTATATGCTTTGAGCTTATTTTGCTCTTGTTTTTAAAAGTTCCTCAAGTGAGAATTTAGTAGGTTCTCAGCCAGTGTCACTTGAAAGGGCGGGAGGAGGAATTTCCCTGGCTAGGCCACCTGGTGGGCCTCTTCTGGAGAAGGGAGCCTCCAGCCTTCATAAATGAAGACTGCTTCCCAGGCTAGGTTGGTGATGTGGCTCCTTCTCTACCCCTGTACCTCGCCTTCATGGAAGGGAAGGAAAGCACTCCCTTGGGGGCCACTTACTGCCAATAGGCTTTTAATCCTTCCTGTCAGTTTTCCTGGGCTCAGCTGATACTGTTGGCAGGACTCCCACTAGATCCAGGAGGGGAATGGGCCTACCTGATCTGTCTTGTGTTGCTAGGCTGGAAGTCAACAAATACCAGACATGGGTGCCCTTCTTCTGTTGGGTGAGAGGGTTTTAAGACCCTGCTGCTGGGTTGTTTTGCCAGTCCTGGGTCTTCCTTTCTCTACCTTTCAGAGTTCTCCCAATTGTCTCTTGTGCTTTTTCTGGGTTTTTATGGTTATAAACGGGGAGAAGCAAGGAGAGACAAGTCTGTGCCATCTTGCTTGGATGAGAAGTCTCACTACATATTTTTATGGAAAGACTAAGGGGCTTATTAAAAATCGGAGATTAAAAGTCTGAGAACTGTAGCTAGAACTCAGGTATTCCCATTACTAGGCCAATAGTCTTAACATCACACAGCCACTGCCTTATTACATGAAATAACGTAAAATTTTTTATAGAAACAAAAAGTTAACGAGCTTTAATTATGCTTGAAGACTAAAATAACACATGAAATAGAGTATAAATAAGTTAAAAATTATAAATAAAAGAATGACAGGATATAGGAAATACAATGCTAGAACAAGAAACTTTAAATTGGGGCATCTATGTGGCTCAGTTGGTTTAGCATCTGCATTTGGCTTGGGTCATGGGATCGAGCCCTGTATCAGGCTCCCTGCTTGGTGGGGAACCTGTTTGTCCCTCTCCCTATGCACCTTCCCCCCTGCTCATGCACTCTCTCTTAAATAAATAAACAAGAAACTTTAAAGATCCTTTTCATAACTATTATTTGTACTCTATTAACATACATTAATATGTATTGATACAGTAATTGGGAAAGCCAGTTAGAAGCTTTTTTAAAATTGAGGTATAACTGACATTACATTATTAGTTTCAAGTGTATAATGTAATGATTATTTGTATATATTGTAAAATGATCACCACAGTAAGTTCAGTTAACACCCATCACCATACACAGTCACAAAACTTTTTCTTGTAAGGAGTACTTTCAAGATCCACTCTTAGCTACTTTCAAATATGCAATACAGTGTTATTAACTAGTGACCAGGCTTTATATCACATCCCCATGACTTACTCATTCTGTAACTGGAAATTTGTACCTTTTGACTCCCCTTCACCCATTCTTCCTCCCTTCCTCTGCCTCAGGCAACCATAAATCTGTTCCCCATATCCATGAGCTTGGTTTTTGTTGTTTTTTGTTTTTTTTTCCTTAATGATTCCACATATACTGGGGCACCTGAGTGGTTAAGTGGTTAAGTGCACCAGTTGGTTAAGTGTCCGACTCTTGTTTCGGCTCAGGTCATCATCTCAGGGTTGCAGGATGGAGGCCCGTGGTGGGCTCCATGCTCAGTGCTGAGTCTACTAATGCTTCTTTCCCCCTTTCCCTCACTCTAAAAATAAGTAAGTGAATCTTAAAAAAAAAAAAGATTCCACATATAAGGGAGATCATAAAGCATTTATCTTTCTGTATTTATATTTAGCATAATGCCTCAAGGTCCATCCATGTTGTCGCAAAGGTAAGAAATCATTCTTTTATGGCTGCGTTATTATTCTGTTCTATGTATATACATATTCTTTATCCATTCAACCACTGATGGACCCTCAGGTGTATCCATATTCTGGCTGTTGTAAATAAGGCTATAATAAACATGGGGGTGCATGTATCTTTTCAAATTAGTGTTTTCACTTTTTTTCAGATATATATCCTGAAGTAGAATTGCCAGATCATGGTGGTTCCATTTTTAATATTTTGAGGAATGTCCATACTGTTTTCCACAGTGGATGCAACAATTTACAGTCCCAGCAACAGTGCACGAGGGTTTACATTTTCCCACATTATCACCAACACTTGTTCTTTCTTGTCTTTTTGATAACAGCCATTCTAACATATATGAGATGGTATCTCATTGTGGTTTTAATTTGTATTTCCCTGATACTAATGACGTTAAGCATCTTTTCATGTACCTGTTGGCCATCTGTATGTCTTTTTTAGAAAAATGTCTATTGAGATCCTCTGCTGACTTTAAATCAGATTATTTGTTCTTTTGTTATTGAGTTGTATGAGTTCTTTATATAATTTGGGTATTAGCCCCATATTAGTTATATGACTTGCAAATATTACCTTCCATTTGGTAGGTCACCTTTTCACTTTGTTGATGGCTTCCTCTGTCGTGCAGAAGCTTCTTAGTTTGATACAATCTCACTTGTTTATTTTTGCTTTGCTACTTTTTGCTTTTGGTGTCAAATCCAAAAAATCATGGCCAAAACCAATGTCCAAGAGCTTACCACCTATGTTTTCCTCTAGGAGTCTCAGGTCTTACATTCAGGTCTTTAATAATCTATTTCAAATTTATTTTTCTGTATGATTTAAGATAGTAGCCCATTTTCATTCTTTTCCATGTAGCTGTCCAGTTTCCCTAACATCATTTATTGAAGGGACTGTCTCTTCCCCATGGTTTATTCTTGGCTCCCTTGTTATAAATTCATTTGACCATATATGTGTGAGTTTATTGCTAGGCACTCTATTCTATTCCATTGATCTATGTTATCTAATTTTGTGCCAGTATCATATTGTTTTGGAGACTAAAGCTCTATAGGATATCTTGAAATCTGAGATTGTGATACCTCTAGTTTTTGTTTTTGTTTTTTAAGATTTTACTTATTTATTTGACAGAGAGAGAGAGAGACCACAGCAGGGGGAGCAGCAGGTAGAGGGAGAGGGAGAAGCAGGCTAGCAGAGCAGGGAGTCTGATATAGGGCTCAATCCCAGGACCCTGGGATCATGACCTGAACTGAAGGCAGATGCTTAATGACTGAGCCACCCAGATGCCCTAGCTTTTTCTTCTACCTCAAGAAGAACTTGAGGGGATCTTTTGTGGTTTCAGACAAATTTTAGGACTGTTTGTTCTATATCTGTGGAAAATGTCATGGCAATTTTAATACAAATCACACTCAATCTGTAGACTGCGTTAGGTAGTATGGACATTTTAACAATTTAATTCTTCCAATCCAAGAGCATGGAATATTTTTTCATTTATTTGTATTCTCTTCAATTTCTTCCATTATGTCTTAAAGTTTTCAGTACACAACAAAAGCTATTTTAATGGCACATATTTTGTTTCACTCTGAATTAAGGTCATTTTATTCTACCAAAAACTTCATGGCAAATCACAACTTTAAAGTTCCCTTTTTGATAGAAATAAAAGTTCAATTGGATTTTTTTTCAACTGTCATTCTAGACGGATGAAAGCACTGATATACAGAGTGAGTGAATAGCTTCATTTTATGAATGAAGATCATGAATGTGAATTTTTTTCCTATCCTGTTCATAAGGGGACTTTTCTGGTGGAGAAACCCCCCAGTTTCATTAAAACCGTCCTTGACTATTGGGCTCCACGTCTGACCATGGGTCCTGCAGGTGACTGTGCCCAGTACCACCAAGCACCCAGGCTGACTTTGGCTTTCTGAGCAGTCATTCGGCCTGCTGTGAATAGTTTTCCATGTTTGGACCCAGGTTCATAGTCCCTCTTCCAGTCACAGAACTTCGAAACACCACCGACGTTTCAAACAGAATCAATGTCTAATGAATAATGAGTAATTTTGGAATACTTTACATGATGTAAGTAAATAGACTGAATTTAGTTTTGACAGCCCCTTGACAAGGAACACAGAGGAGGCTTTGTTACAGAGGAGATATTTATTAAACATTATCTTCTACAGGGTCTTAGTTATGTTCCTAATCCTTGCAGCTAAGGATTGCTCCTACATAAAGTAAATCAGATTGGGCTCTGAGAAGGCTCCATATATGGCAATTAAACACAACCATCTTTCTTTAAATATGCCTCTTTCAATCCCGGCTAAAGAACACAGAAAACACAAGAGTCTGAATACTAGATTCCAGTTTTCCTCTAATGGACACACCCCTACAACTTAAACAGCGATGAGAAAGTTTATGATACACATTACATCAGGCTCACAGAAGAACACACAACATTTTCTGGGCTAAACCGGGGCACTTAGTAATGTTTTCATAGTGGGTTGCAAACCCAGCTCTTAAGAATTTCATATTGATAATCAAAATAAGCCCAGTAGAGCTGTCAACTTATGTTGACAATACTTCACTTACATCCTCCCTTTCTCCTTTGAAGAAATGCTCTATAATTTAGAAATAAGACACAGGCCGTCTTCTACTCTTGTACATTATCAACTAAACTGCCAAAAAGAGCCAAACACTTTGAAAGGCATGTCTGCAGAAGAAATAAAGATAAGGAAGCCATAATGATAGCTTAATGGGTAAAGGATAAGAGTCACACTCGATTCTGCCAAAAGTGGACCTGTAGAGGTTCAGACACGCATCCAAGAATCAGCTCTGTCTGCCAACATATCAAACGCTCAGTTCATGCAACTGGCAAGGAGGCTCTGGGAGCTGCCCCTGAGCCTGTCACTGTCACCGGTGAGGAAAGACAGACAAGTTCCCAGATAGCTAAGATCACGGAGGACCTGTCTTCAAGCCAAAGCCACATATTCTTCCCTCAAGAGAACTTCCACTCTACGGCCCAACACATTCTGGGAACAATTCACTTGCTGAAACATCCTGAAATAATTTTCCTTGATTAACTACAGCACAGAAGATTTAAGGATTTGACGATACAGTATTATTTTGCAAATAATGATGGCATCCTGATTTATAAATGGCTTTTCTCAAGATGAAAGCAAACTATTTAGTCATCGGACCCCCACCATATAGTGTGGCTGTTAACAGCTGTCCCAAGTAAGTCGTGCTGTATAGGCAAGTCACTGAAGGGTTAGGGGGTGTGGTAGGGCACTGATTACCTTTAGGTTGTACTTCCATGAAAAACACAAAAATTCTGAAAATAATATCCAAAATTAAATATTTCCTTTGCTTTTTAAATGGTACTATCTTTTGAAAGTGTGAAAAACAAGACTGACAAAGATTATTAGATCATTTAATATTGAGACATTTTTAAAAAGCTGAAGGGCAAGAGTTTTACATTTCCCCAGAGAGCCCTCTTTGAAGATCTAGCAGTCTATTATGAGCTGATGTTAAATCTCACTCTGCTTCTCATATGGAATGGTGTATGGCATGCAGAAGATCAAGAAAACCCAAATTAATTTGGAGCCTTTGTAAAAATCCCTTGAGACTTCTTGAGATGCTGTAAAATGTCACAAAAACAGAGCTGGGAATCACTCTCATGCACATGTTGTCTTTTTGATTCATTTATTATTTAGATCTGACCTACTTTCTAAAAGGATTTGAGGAGGTTGGAGATTTTCTCAGTATGGTGCCAAGCTGAAAGGGGCTTTGATAAAAGCTTTTTGGCAATGGTATTAAGTTATAAAATTTCTAAAGATGATACTGACAAAGATACCCTATACCGGGAAAGAAAAACAAGAAAATGTGCTTTGAGTATAGACAAAAACATTTATTCTAGACATAGAGAAAATCCTTCTGATTATAAAATATAAGAATGTGATAGACTGGGTGCCTGGGTGGCTCAGTTGGTTAAGTGACTGCCTTTGGCTCAGGTCATGATCCTGGAGTCCCGGGATCGAGTCCCGCATTGGGCTCCCTGCTTGGCAGGGAATCTGCTTCTCCCTCTGACCCTCCCCCTTCTCATGCTCTCTCTCTCTCTCTCAAATAAATTAAAGAAAAGAAAAGAAAAGAAAAGAAAGGAATAGATTGGGGAGCCTGGGTGGCTCAGTTATTAAGCGTCTTCCTTCAGCTCTGGTCATGATTCCCGAGTCCTGGGACCAAGCCCCACATTGGGCTCCTTGCTCGGCCGGAAGCCTGCTTCTCCCTCTCTCACTCCCCCTGCTTTTGTTCCCTCTCTTGCTGTGTCTCTGTCAAATAAATACATAAAATCTTAAAAAAAAAAAAAAAAAGAATGGAATAGATTATGTAAACATAATTCTCTCTCGGCTAGTGAAAAAGCAAATGCCCCTGCCTGGACAGATCATTTCCTTTAGGACAAGAATAAGCCTGAAGGCTCTATACCAACGTTAAAAGGTTCGGAAAGAGAGAGAAGAGAAAGGCTCTGAGGTGGAAGGCAGAACACATGCATACAGGAAAAGTGTATGGAGCCAAAGCCTACCTAACCTAGGATTCTGACAGGAGACTGTGGTAGGAGGCCAACAGGCATGCAAGGAAACTCCATGAATCTGTACATATTGCTGGTAAACGTGATTCAGTTATCTCAGTAGCTGACCCGTTCTGGCCAAAACACACACCTTAAAACACCAATGAACACTAACATGGTAGAGAAAGACTACACTTTCCAAAATTTACACTAAAATGTCTATTTACTGAACACTGATTAAAAGACATAGGCCAGGACATTCTAAAATGCTATTCTGTAAGTTCTCTGGTTTATTATTTTAAAATTTGGTGCCCCTCTCTAAATTAAGTCAAGTCTGAAACTGTTTACCGGCAATATTGCTTCCACACTCCCTTTTAATACTGGGATTTTAGTACAGGATTCAGACACATGAAATGTCATTGAATTTTTGGAGGGAAATTAGGAAAGTAAACCCAAGAATATCACAACTATTCGTTCTTAATTACAAAATTTTCTATTCTTAAACAATGGGCAACCCCCAATAAAAAGTGAGTCACACTAGGGTTTTATGTGTACTGTAGGGTTGACTGCCACGACTGCCACACAGTACTCATTCCTTAAGGCAGAGCCTCTCCTGTGTGTGTGCTTGCAAGTGATTATGGGTATGCCAAATGTTGGATCTGTCCATCCCCTGGTGGTCTGTTCATCCCAGTGTCCCACACAGAAATGATCATTTTTATGTATCACAAGGGACAATAAAGAGTGGGAAGCATGGCCCCTGGCCTCCATGGAGTGTCGTGGGCTCCCCAAAATCTACACGTAGGGCTTTGGGAAAGAGATCAGAAGTGGTGTAGGAAAAGGGGGACATTCTTTTCTCTCCTTTCCCTAACTAACTTCTCTGCTACATATTTTTCTGCCACTTTACTAAGAGATCATCCAAACCTGCGCGGTAAGGCAAATGCTCACGAGGATCAGGAGGGTGTGGTGGGATCGGAGAGGCTGTGGTGCGCATACTCCGCCTAGAGCTCCTGCTGACTCCCAGTGCTTGCAGGGATGCAGGTGCTGTGTGGCCGTCACAAGAAGGAAAGCTAGAAATGCAGGTGTATGTGTAAAATATCCTTATTTTTAAATGTTGGTAGCAAATGCTTATCGCATGCTTTCCTCTTAAAAACAAAATCAAAAACAAAAAAACAACTGCGCATGCCTGAAGCAGTGACTCCGTAAGCAGCTCAGAGCTGCCTGGATCCTCCAGGGGACCCCACTCCACAGGGGCTTCAAATCTTCTTGGACTAGAGGTTACTCTGTTTCAATTTTTACCTCCACAATGAACTTCACTTTGTAAACACAAGATGAAACCTATATTTACACACATTAAGAACACATTTCTGCCACTTAGCTATATGTAATTGTTGCTTTCCTTTGTGAGTTCTCAGAAGAGAAAACATTATTTAAAAGAGATAAATGGGGGGGCACCTGGGTGGCTCAGTAGGTTAAAGCCTCTGCCTTCGGCTCAGGTCATGATCCCAGGGTCCTGGGATCAAGCCCCGCGTCCGGCTCTTTGCTCAGCGGAGAGCATGCTTCCCTTCCTCTCTCTCTGCCTGCCTATGATCTCTGTCTGTCAAATAAATAAATAAATAAAATCTTAAAAAAAAAAAAAAAAAGATAAATGGTGCATGCATTGCTACCTTTTAAAACATTTGTAATTAGGGTAATACCACATATACACAAAAAGTTAAAATTCCTTTTTACCTGACAACACTACTTTAGGGGGAATAAAAGCAGTACTTAGTTAAGGCCAGAGAAAAGAATCTGCTTTGGAAATTTGGAAATGTTCATGGACTTCCAAAAAAAGCTAACCAGAAGGTACCTGGTAGAGGTTCCATTAGAGGCTCTCTTAGAACACTCCACAGTGGCCTACAATAGATAGAAAGCCATACAGACATTTGAAACTTCTGACCTGACAGCACCACCAGGTCAGCCCTGGAGTCCAAGTCACTCTATGTTTTCATGGTGTTTTTACCTCTTCAGTCTACTAACGTGGCAACAGCAAGGCTCCTTCCTTATCTTCATCCAGAAGGCCAGATTAATGCAGTTGCCACAGATCTTTCTCCTACACTGATAGCAGAGTCACACTAACCATAGCAGTGCTGCTGCTGCTGGTGGAAGACTGCCTTTCTCCAGGCTGGCCAAGCAGCACTGTGCTGGATTCAAAGATCACAGAAAAAGGACTGCGGAGCTTTTAAAATTGTTTATAAATTCCTCTTTTAGTCTGGAGGTAGAGGTAACACTTTTTGACTTGACAAATTGTAAACTTCTCTTGCAAGGACATTTCCTGCTCTGTGCTTTAAGTCTGAAGATGTGTGCAAATGCCAATAGCCACCTGCCATCTCTACTGCTCTGAGTCTTGTCCTTGAACTGAGAAAGGGCAAGCAGAAACAACAACAACAACAAAAAGTACACACTGCAATATTTCTTCTACTAAAACTTTCCATCTAGCAGCTGCATTTTCAACACTATGGAAATGAATCACCCTGCCTTTTCTAGTGATCTAATTTTAATTAAAAATGTTCTCTATCAAAAGACTGATGCCCGATATAAAGGAAAAGTTGTAAGTGAAGTGGAAACAAAGGGGTACTTCTCACAGGCTTTTGGAGGTAAGTTCTTAAAAATATTAAATAGTAATAATATTTTTATTTTCAATTGCTTGTTACAGTGATTTGTTGTTGTTAAGCAGGTTATAGGACAATACACTCTGTTCATTTTTTCAGAAGTACTTTAGGATTATAGAAAACATTTGAAAATATTAAAAGTGGTATTCAGTGGGAGATCTATGACTTAAGGCAACACAACAATTGTCCTTGTTTCTTTCAGTAAAAAAAATGCCAAGTCTAACATGCACATAAAGTAAAATAATGTTGTTATTTTTTTGGCTAAAACCACAATCATACACTGGTCTAAGGAGAGAGTAGGTTTGAGGAAAAAAAACATAGACTGTACGCTCCTTCTAATAAATGGATCAGTGTTGCTGCTAAAAATGATAAGCAAGCAAACAAACAAACAAACAAAAAACCCAACATGTAAATATCCCCACAGTCTTTCTGGTGGATCAGATTTTCACCAGTACTGGTCTAATTTACAGCTGATAATTTTCTAATCATACATCTTAAATTATTAATTTTATCATTAACAGAGCTCTTTAGGAATAAATATTCATAGCACTGGAATTAATATAGTAACATATTTCATTAAGAATCTTCACCCCTACCTTAAGTTCTAACATAATTTAATGACTCCTGCTTGTAATTCTCTAAGAAAATACAACAGAACCTCAGGACTAAAAAGATAACTAAAATTCTTTAAAAGTACGTAACAGTTTTATCAAAATGGTATAGTGCTTGATAAAGTACTTGGTAAATGACAAATAAATATCAATTCAATAAATATCACTGAATTCAGTATCACAAAGTCAATAAATATCACTGAATATGATGTCTGAGTTAAGTAATCAGCCTGCTTGTTTTAAACAAAGTAAAAGACAATACTGAAATACTTTTTGCAAAAGGAAATCATCAAATGCCAGAATTGACTTTATAGAGCTTAATGGGACCACAAACCTTTACTTTAATAGCTTCAATTAACCAAGTTATAATGTACACTGCCTAGCTGTAACAGAGAGAAAAACCAGTTTTGCTTGCTTTTACTTTTTTGTTGATTCATGTACCAAATTTTGGATTTAAAAAAAACCTGTTCAGAAGCCTTTACAGAGGCAACCCTCTCGTGTCCCCTCCCTCTTCACTCAATCAACTTTGCTTTAAATCTAAAACAAAAATAAAAAAACCCTTTGCAGAATACTCTTGGGACATCTCACAATTAAGTCATAAAGAGGTGCCCACAGAAGTAGAAATCAAAGGGAAAGCACCCTCTGGGACAAACATACTTAGTAAGGTGTGGGGCTCATAAGGTGTGGTATTTGCCAAATGCTTGCTAGGAGAATGAATAGTGGGTAAGAGAAGCATGATCTCCTCACTGCACAAGAGTGGACGGTGGAGATACGTGTCCTGTGATAAAATCAGAAATTATAGATCCTGTATCTGCCTTTTCAGAGGCCAGTCTATATGGAGAATAACTGTCCTGAATTTTCTGAATAGGACATTCCTCTTAGAATTTTCTTTAGATGTGTTGGGAAAGATTTTAAGTTACTGACCCAACATTTTACTGTTTGTGAGTGTATTCAGATCTATTTATTCCTGAATAAGTTTTGTTGCACTAAGTTTTCTTCTAGGAAACAGTATATATAATCTAAATTTTAAATGTATAGGCAAAAAGGTTCTTCATAGTGATTTGTTTTTTAAAAATGTGTATTGCCTGTATTCAGTTGCAACACATAAAAAATATATACATTATTCCTAATATTGCCCATTATGCCCCCCTCCTTTCATTGTTGTTCAATCAATCAAGTTAAAGGGGAGTTTTTGTTGATTTTGTTCTGTTGTTCTCTTACAATTTCTATGTTCTGAAGTTAATTGCTACTCATCTGTGTATTTTCCTTCACCTTAACCCAGATTTCTCTTTTTTCTTAACTTCTTGGGCTGGTAGGCCTACATATGGTAATTTTTATAAAATTCTAGTATGTATTTGAAAAAAATGCAAATTCTTGAATTGCTGGAAGCAGCGCTCTTCAAACGCTTATTAGATCAAGTTTAACTGTACTGTTTAAGTATCTCATAATTAACTGCTTTATCTGTCAATTACTGAGGTGGCCTGCTAAAATCTCCCATGATGATTAGGGATTTTTAACTTTTGATATGTGTATCTGATATACACTACGTATGTACCAGTTTGGAATCATTTTATCTTTCAGGTAATTCATTCCTCTTATCATTAGGTGGCAACTTTTACCATGAAGTTTTTAACTGAAATTTATCATGTATGACTAACATAGCTATAGCAGCCTTGTTTGGTTAACAGTTTGATATACTGCATTCTATCCCTTTACTTTCAATTTTTCCAGGTTTCTGAGTTTTACATTTTTTGAAAACATTATTCACAAATTCTGTATCTTCATCCAGTCCCAGAATGTCTTTTAATTGGCTACTTTAGCTCACTTGGCATTTTGTTCTAGTTACTGACTTATTTCTGCCATTTTATATTGGGCTATTTCCCATGGTGTTCGGCCACTGCCCCCCACCACCAACCTCCCGGTTTGTACTGATTTAAAAGACTCCTATGTTTTGTAGTGGTTACCCTGAATCATTTGAACACACACAGCTTGATTTAAATCTATGGTTAATCAATATATTTATTCTCACCCTGGTTGTGGGATGCTTTAGGTCTGACGAGCTTTTACCTGATGCTGTTGGTGTCTAGTATTTTTCCTTCACCTTTTTAACACCTCTACTCAGACTAGTCATTTCACTGTCTTATATAGTCCATGCTTATTTTAATTTAAAACAAAGTAAATCATTTGCTCATTAGTTTGTAAACTTCATTTCTTTCTTCTGTGCTCAATTTTCTTTTTTTTTTTTTAAGTGGGCTCCACAGCATGGAGCCCAAGGCAGAGCTCGAACTCACAACCCTGAGCTCAAGACCTGAGCTGAGGGATGCCTGGGTGGCTCAGTCGAAGCATCTGCTTCCGGCTCAGGTTGTGATCCCAGAGTCCTGGGACTGAGTCCCTCATTGTACTCCTTGCTCAGCGGGGAGACTGCTTCTCCCTCTCCCTGTCTCTTCCCCTGCTTGTGCTTTCTCTCTCTCTGACAAATAAATAAATAAAATCTTAAAAACAAAACAAAACAAAAAAAAAACTGAGCTCAAGCGTGGGCTGCTTAACTGACTGAGCCACCTGAGAACCGCACAATGTTCTTCTTTCTGAACCAAATTAAATACGATTAAGAATTCAGTTGCATTAAGAGCGTTTTCAACAGCCATATGTGGCTAGTGGCTACTGTACTGGATAGCGCTGCTTTAGAAGCACCTACAGCAAGGGGCCGCTAGAGGCAAAAGTTCTGTTTTTGTTTGAAAAGTGCGTTTATTTTGTTCTCCTAATTATTGAATTGAATTAATTCCCTCAGTACTCTTATTCCTTTGTCTTCCCAACTCAGTAGCTGCAACTAAATATGCTGTCAGTCTAACTGGTGCTCCTTATAAATAATCAATTTCAAGGACCCTTTGGTAGCTTCTGTCTCTTTGTGCATTTCTTTCTACTTACTATGCTTGGTGTCTTATCCTACTGCCCAAATCTGAGATTTATGACTTTTGAATATTCTAGAAAATTTTTAGTTATAAATCTCTTCAAATACTGTCTCTCCTAAATCTATTTTATCATTCTGAAAATTCTTCTCTATTATGTGTTAGACTTTCTAATTCTACCCTCCTGATCGTATTTTCCATTCCTTTCCTTTCTTGGATGAATTCTGAATAACTCCCTCAGATGTCTCTACCAGTTCCTCAATTCTCCTTTCTGTTGTTACAAATTAACTGCTGAGAAATAAGCCAATCAGAGAAAGACAATTATCATATGATCTCACTGATATGAGGAATTTGAGAAACAAGGCAGAGGATCATAGGGGGAGAGAGGAAAAAATGAAACAAGATGAAACCAGAGAGGGAGACAAACCGTAAGAGACTCTTCATCTCAAGAAACAGACTGGGGGTTGCTGGAGGGGAGGGGAAGGAATGGATGGGGTGGCTGAGTGATGGAGATGGGGGAGGGTATATGCTGGGATGAGTTCTGTGTATTGTGTAAGACTGATGAATCACAGATCTGTACCCCTGAAACAAATACATTATATGTTAATAAAAATTAACTTAATCAAAAAACAAACAAACAAAAAAAACCAAAACCAAATTAACTGCTGAGTCCAGGTAGAAAGTTTATTTCAAGAATTGAAATTTTAATTTCTAGATATTCGACTTGGTTATTTTTCAAATCTACCTGTCACTTTTCTTATAATCTACATTTGACATTTACATCCATTAAAAAGTCTGTATCTGATCATTTCATTAACCAAAATTTTGGGGAGTGGTTGGTTAACCCTGCTTTTGTTGTATTCTGCCTTTCACTGATTGTGATTTATTTCCTGTATATTTAATAATTTTGTGTATTTAGTAATTTTGGACCATGAAGCTTGTCAATGATCCCCAGGCAATCTGGGTGTCTCCCAGAAGGATCCTGCATTTGCTTTTGCTAGGTGTCCTAGAATACTCACCAGCTGAGGATCAATTTTTGTGTTAATTTTTTGGCCTGGCTAAGAGGTTATACTGAGTGAATGGTATAACCTGAATGCCAAATCTTTTTGAGAAAGTTCATGTTTATAATTATTCAGGGGAAACATTTTCCATGTTACCCACAGCCCATACTAAGATAGATAAGCTTGCCTCGTCCTTCTTGGTTGGTGGGCTGGTATGGTCCTAATTAATTAATATGTAGCTAATCAGGGGGCCAGGCTGTACGTATGAATGGGGTCTCAGCTCCACTTCTCCACCCATGAGAGCTCAAGACCCTGTCTCCTGACTCCATGTGATTGTCATGAGATCCTTTTACGAAGGAGAGCTCCATACCTAGGAGCCCCGAGGAGCTGGCAGCCAGTGTTGGTTTATAAGCTTCTCACTTCGGCTTTCAGTTTTCACTCTGATGTTGGCCTGCTGAAATGTCCCCTATTCTCTTTTTGACTAAGCTATGCATTTAGTATTTTATACAGCATTTCTAAATGTTTGTAGGAGAAAGATTTCCTGTCATGACACTGCTAGACAGGAGTTGAAGGATATTTTCTTTGATGGACACAGAAGTCCTAGAAGTTCAGAGCCTCCCAAAAATGATTTTATAATGCAGTAAGTAAAATGGATTTTCTTTGCAAATGAAAACAGAAGATCACCAGATTGATAGTAATACGTATGTTTAAAGAGCAAAAAAAGATGTCTCTTCAACTAATCAGAGATAAAATTAAAACTATCATCAATGTTTTTTAGGGAAAAGTGTCCACAAACTAAACATCATTACATTAATACAAAGTTTTAGCTGGGAGAGTGCTATGTATTCCAGTATACTGATCAAAATAAATACCATGGCCCACTGATCAGAACTGCTACTCTTGAGAGTTTGTGTTTTTTTTTGTTTTGTTTTGTTTTAAGATTTTATTTATTTGGCAGACAGAGATCACAAGTAGGTAGAGAGGCAGGCGGGGGCAAGTGGGGGGAAGCATGCTCCCTGCTGAGCAGAGAGCCTGATGCGGGGGGCTCAATCCCAGGACCCTGAGATCAAGACCTGAGCCGAAGGCAGAGGCCCAACCCACTGAGCCACCCAGGCACCCCTGCTATTGAGTTTTTAAAAATCTGTACACTGTAAGATTTCTCATTTTTAACCTGTATCTATTTTCAACTTATCGTCCCTCATGCTGCCTAGTAATGGCCCTTAAAAATTCTGAAAATAGTACCTATAATGATAAACAGAGTCTCCAGCTTGTCACGGTGCTAGTCAGAAGGGACGGGAATAAGGACACTACAGGCCTGGGTCATAAGAGTACCTGGACAATATTAAAATCCTTATAACTTTCTTACTACAAAGATCATTTGGCTTGGGTCCAAGATGGAGACACACTCTGTAATATTTTATATTTTTAAGTGCCTGACAAAATACCCTCACATATATGATGCCCTTTTAAAATAAGTAGGTCAGATCAGTGGTTTACGTGATTTATCCAAGGTTATAGCCCAAAAATGGCAAAGCCTAGAATAGCATTCTTTTCTGAAAATTAAACTGCATGCCAAAAGACTGTTACCATGGCAAAGCCCCCCTCAGGGATATCTTCTGCAGCTTTCATATCTAGAAGTCATTTATAAATTTTAAAAACGAATGACTAAATGAGAGGCATAAAAATTGAATCCAAAGCTCCCCTAGTGCTTGTTCAATTCAGGTATGGCACAACAAAAGGGTGTGTGTAAGAGGAGTTCATGCTTTAGACTTCCACGTTCCGATACGGTAGTCACTAGCCACATATAGCTACTTAAATGCAACCTGATTAAATAAACTAAAAAAGAAAAGAAAATTTCTTGGTCACACGAGCTGTACTTTGAGTGCTCAACAGTCACATATAGCTGGTGGCTGCTCTTTGGGATGGGGCTGATACACAGCATTTCCACTACGGCACAACAGTACAGGTCAGCATCACTCTAGAATGTGGATTGACGAAGTAAGTAATTTTATTGTGGCAGCCAAGTAGAGAGAACATGGGGTTCGAAGATTATCTGAATTCTGCCTATGTCACTTACAACCTTTGTGATTCTTGAGCAAGTTTCTTAACTTCTCTGGGACTCTTGTTTCCTCAATAGAAGTCAGAAATAAGGGGTTAGGAACTACACTTTTGCTTAATTAACTACAGAATCTTCAGTCTTCCCAACCCTCACTGAACCCCTATAAGGGTCTCCTGGCTGCCAAAAGGCCCTCGATAGGTATGAAAACACACTGATCCCAAAATATTCAAAAGAATCACTAAACCTAAGTCCTTGGCTAGTGTAAGCATTTTCTCTGTAAGATTTTGCCTTTCCCTTTGGGGGAGGTGGTATATACATAAAAACTAAAAAATGAAATCAGAATAGAATAATCAGAACTAAAAAAAATTATAGTTCAATTTTCTATTAACTCTAAAAATTGATTTGAGTGAAAGAAGCTGGATCTGAAGGTACAGTGAGCAAAATGGGTCAGATGTCTTAGTGGTATTTCCCTCAAGAAAACGACAGAAGGGCAGCTATAGAATCAGGTATAATTACCTGTATACACACTCAGACACTAATTAACTTTTTGTTTAAAGAACAAATCCCTTAACAACTCAGTAGCTTGCAGACCTGACAAGACTATTTTCCACAGTTAAGACTAGGTTGACAAAACACACTCGAGAGAGGTCCTCACTCCCAGAATCACTTGATGCTGCCTTGTCACTTCTCCCTGATACAGCTGTTCCTTTAAATACCTTCCCCAAGCTCCTCTTGTAGATTGTTTCTAATACACTCACAGTGTTGTACTTGACCTTTTCAGGCCCTTCTCTAGTCTGAAAACAAGCTGATGTGCTCTTGAATTTCTAATTAGCAATGCCAAAAACCGTACGGCCCCTTAGAAGATGATTCAGTGCCTCAATTAACAAGGAAACTGGACAACCTTGGTTAAGTGAGTTTTCTGTTCAACTAAGGAAACCTCTGTTTTAACTTAATGAAAATCTTCCTAAAATAAAATGTATTAATGTACCTTTCTGCTCAAGAATATTCTGATTAACATAATAAACGATGATTTCAGGTCATATCATGACAACAAATTAATCTATGAGACTATAGTGGGGTTAAAGTTACAGAAAACTGACACTTTTATGCTGACCCTGGGTTACACTCAAGATATTTGCCAGATTCTTACAAAATGAAACCTAATATCAGCTTATGTTCTTATAATTTCCTTTCATTTCTTCCATACATGGACTATAGAAATGTTTCCAGATAACTGAGGCCAATAAGTTAAATTTTGGTTAGTCGTGATTTAATTATATTTGGGTTATGTTGCATTTTCAACTTCAAAGGAACCTTTGCTTGTTAAAGAAATACTATGATTAACATCAGGTTTATGCTAAACAGTAAGTGAATCCATGGGTCTCTGATAATTTTCCTGACTACATTAATAATCGAACTTTTCTTAGAAGCAATAGCTAGATTAATTTCCTGGTAGTTAAGAGCAGAATTAAATAAATTTTCCTTAAAAAAAAAAATTGGAACTATGTTCCTCTGCAAAATTTCCCCTTCAACAGAATTTCAGCACGAACAAAACTGCCATCTGAAGGTAATATTAATTTAAATAAATCCCTCTGAACTTACAGGTATTAAAAAGCATTTCTAATATGCCCCCCAGACACTAAAATCTCAGAAAGGAATTATCTGGACAACAGTTCATTGAAAAAAATCAAGAGACTATTTCACTTAAATACTTAAAAGTGAGCTGTGGAGAAGAATTTGGGGCTTCTGGCTCTGAAACAGAACTCACCATTCCTCATTCAGGAAATTAAAAGAGGCATAATTTCCAGAGCTTTTTATATTTTACACCAAAGACATTCCTCCAGTACCAGTTACCTTCTAGTCAAGTGAAATCCAAACAGTAACTTTTCCTTTTTTAATTTTTTGTAGTAACTTTTCCTTTTTATGTGAGAAGTAACATTTCTCCAGCAATCTACTTGGATAATAGTTACGGTTGCTCTACCACTAACTAGGTCTGATCCACCCACAGTCAATGCCAAACAGTCTCTCTTCTGTCCTCAAACACTCATGCCTTCAACATCCATACTGAAATACAGTAATTGAGGATACTTTTTAGTATCTTCTTTTTTCCCCCACTGGTATCTTAACTTTTTGAAAGGGCCACTCTAGCTTTGTGGACTGCATGCAACCATTCGTAAGAGTCTGTAAAATGCCTGAAAGGACCCTGGAACTAAGGAGGAGAGAAAAGTGTTATGATTCTCGCTCTCCAACTGGGGACCTGCCACTCACCTCTGAGTCTCAGCTCCCTTAATTGCTTGCCTGCCCCACACAGGTTATTGTATCATTAACATTAAGGTAAAGCAGCTCTCAGCCCAGAACTTGTACCCAGTAGACACTCAATAAACAGACTGAAAAATACCACAACCCGGGTAAAGATAGTACTTCCTCTGTGGATAAATATATCAGTCCCCATCTCGTATCTCTCAAACTAAGTTCTGTTGCTCAGGGGCATGGGCAGCCAATAATTCAGTGTCCAACCAAAACAAAGGATGAAACTTATTTTCATAAAACAAACAACAGGAATATGATGTATTGCTATTATATGGAAGAGTATATTTAACTAAAACAATATAAAAAGTTACTGTATATAAGAGCGTTTCAATTTTAGAAGCCCAATTTAAAAGATTTGATCTAAGACTCATTTATAACCTAAGAGTACAGATAAAAATACATTCTTAAAGATTTTCTTTATTTCTGAGAGACAGAGAGCAAGCACAAGCAGGGGGAGCAAAAGGCAGTGGGGGAAGCACGCTCCCTGCTGAGCAAGGTGCCTGATACGGGGCTCCATCCCAGGACCCGGGGATCATGACCTGAGCTGAAGGCAGACACTTAACTGACTGAACCACCCAGGCATTCCTGTATTTTTTATTTTAACTTGAAACTCCAAAAATAACATGATGATAGAAACCAAAGTCACTCAATTTAAATTGTAAATAGATGAACTGTAATAAAACTGATATACTCACAGCTTGCATTTCTATACAGAAGAAATGGTTCATGGAGCTGAAATTCCAAATCTTTATTCACTGGTTCAACCAGATTGTGCATATTCAGTCGATTCACAATGGTAAAACCATGGTAAGGTGAGGCTGACCTTAGATTTGACAGAAGAAAAACACCTGTAGTCACTGTTTCATTTGCAGAAATGTTATCTACTTCTTTATTTCCATTTCAAAGAATAAGGATATTACCACATTATACAATATTGTTGGCACTTAAAACTGCAAACAAAAAATTTAAGTCAGATCACACCCCGCCTCTTCTCAGTAGCTTCTAAGGACTTAGTTCCCCAGAGTAAAGGCCAATGCCCTTTCTAATGCCACCAAAGCCTTGGCTGATAGGTGCCCTCCTCACCTTCACCTCGTCTGCCTCTCCCCTTGCTTCTGCTCAAGCCACACTAAGCTCATCACTCTCCCTACAGGTATGCTTCTACCTAGAGCCCTCTGCCTGGACCACTTGCCCAGAATCTAGTTACCTTAACCCCAACAGGCTCTTCCTCAAATGTCACTTTTTCAATGACACTCACTGGAGAACTACCCTTTCTCAGGCTCCCAGCCTGCTCTCAAGTTCAATACCTCCAACTCGCTTCTCTTTTTTCCATACCATTTACTTATTTTTCATATTTGTCTTTCCCCACTAGAATGTAAACTCCATGCAAACTGGGATTTTTGGCTTATTTTTTTCAGATATTAGCTGAGACAGATACCTAGCAGATGTTTAATAAACAGTTGCTCAACAAAAATATCGCTTATTTTAAACACAGTACAGACCTGGTTTTAATAATGACTGTCCACCATTATAATCATGATTTTTTTTCTTACACCAAATAAGTCTTTCTATAGTTCTCCTGAGCTAAGAGAGAAAATGCCTTGAATCCTATGATAACAAACATCCTTCGTTCTCATATCAGGGTGATTCAGTACATGATTCTTGGTTCTCATACCAGAGTGACTTAGTACATGATCTTCACATGCATGTAATACTTCATAGTTTCTCAATCGTTTTTCTGTACACAAAGGAGATTTGAGAATCCTACTCTACAGATTAGGAAATAAACTCAGAATGATTAAAGCCTTTGTCCAAAGTCACACAAATAAGGTGACCAGAACTGAGCTTTAGGTTTTCGGACTCCAAATCCAGGCTTTTTGTACACTAAGGTCTCTAGCAAAACGATATTCTGACACCGTGGCACACCTTTATCCAAGGTACATAAAATGTTCTCACATTTCCCAAAGAGTTCTTTGGTTTCCTTTTATTAGGATCAATACTATGTAAGCCTCCATGAATTTAATTAAGCCAAATCATTTATTATACTAAATTTTGTATTTTTTACAACCAGTGGAGATGTACTATACTGTTTAACAGTGAGGCCGGGAAAATATTTTCCTAATATCACAGATACCAAGATTCTAACAAGAACTGATGAGTTTCTAGAGATTACCATAGAGGTAATAAAGAACAATGAAGTAGGTGAAGGGTAAAGGCACCCTGGGAAAGAATGATGATGAGCTCCTATAGTTACTATGTAGTATCAAAGCACTTAAATACAAAGGAAGAAAAAGATGTTTTTAGACAAGATCTCAAAGTTGCATGCCAAAATTTAGAGGAATATCTGACAAATTCTTAATTACCATCAATATAGAAGGCAATCTTTAAATGGTAACTCATAGTACAAAAAAAAAAAAAAAAAAAAGAAGTGGGGAGGACCAGATGTCAGTAATAATTCCTGCTGAATCTCTAAACTTAGAAACCATGGGAAGGAACCTGCTGTAGTCAGAGCAAAACCTAAGGGAGAGCCTAAGACCAAGGAACTCTGACTATCCTTTTCTGTTAGTTACAAGTTAGGACACAAAAGGTGCCTAACAAAAACAAAAGCTGCAATTTGCAAATCAATCACATTTTAGATAATTAACTCCGAGAAAAGTTGAAAATAAAAAGCGTGCAACTGAATAAACCAGGTTTTCTAAAGGACTCTCAAACGAAAATGACACATCACTAAAGACACTGTACCCAATGCTGAACTTTTTTTGTGGGGAGGGGTTCAGAAAGGGGACAGAATCAGAGTCATAAGAAGATGACTCATTTAATAAATACAGAATAGAGAGACTGACCTTTCAACTACATTATTTTATAGAGTTAGTTTATGTATTATGTTTTTCTCTCTTTATACATGTTTAATACAGGGGGAGGGAGAAACGCATCTGTTTTAGACTTATTCATTATTAGAAAATGTTTTCTATTTTGACAGTTTTGCTAGTTCCTAGGTAAGTTCTAGTTCTGTTTATTCTGAATCACAGGAAGGCTCAAAGAAAGGATATAACTTGGTTCAGATCTCACAGCTAGAAATGGATGAAGAAGGTCAGGCAGGAAGGTTCCAAAAATGGGGCTGAACCACTTTATATAACACTGTTCACCATTAGATTAAAAATACATATGTATGATTCTTTTTAAAAGCTTACCTTCGATATACAAATAAGGTCCCTTCTATATCAGTCTTCTCCTATAATAGAAATGACTTGATTAGTTTTTCCCCCATAATCCAACCCCAAATGGTCCTAATGGAGAAATACTTCATGTTTAAGATGAAATTGCTTATTTTTAAAATTAGTCCCTTTAGAACAGGTCAGGTAAGTCTCTTACTCTACAAACTACTGTTGTTAGTTTCTTTTGTATCCTTTCTATGCTTGGGTTGCATACTAAGGTATATAAAATGTTTGGTCCAGCAACATGTCTGTTATCTGCAGCATTTTCCTCCATAAAATTTTAGGGTGAAAAATCTTAGAATTAGCGCCCCCCCCCCCCCCCCCAGTTTCTAAAGACTATTTGAGAGAGAGAGCACATGCACACATAGGGAAGGGGCAGCAGGGAGGGAGAGGGAGAGAATATCAAGCAGACTCTCACAACCCTGAAATCATAACCAGAGCCTAAACCAAGAGCTGGACCCCTAACTGAGTCACCCAGGAACCCCACTTTCCCTTTATAAAGCTAAAATGTCTTATCCAGATTTTTAAATTTTAAAGCCAAGCTTCTGTGTACAGCAATTCCTTCACTTTTAAAGTTTATCAAAGTTTGGCCAGGATGGTGGGGGGGGGCATTATCTTCTAGGATAGTTTGTTTCATCATTGGGCAATTTTGGTATATTTTTATGAATGGTGAATTTTGTGGTTTGTTAAATATTGTCAAACACAGTTTTTTATTCTTAGAACTTTGTTGAAGAATCATGAAAAACTGAAGCTATGCTCTGCCTTAAGCTAATTATTGTAGGACATAAATAATTAAAAATTTTCAGCATAAATGAAACATTTTGACTAAAAGTAGAACTCATATTATCTTTTGTTTGCTGTGACAAATGGACTTAGGTTTTATTTTTTTATTTTTTAGATTTATTTATTTATTTATTTGATTGACACAGAGAGAGAGAGAGAGATCACAAGTAGGCAGAGAGGAGGAAGCAGGTTCCCCGCTGAGCAGAGAGCCCGATGCGGGCCTCGATCCCAGGACCCTGAGATCATGACCCGAGCCGAAGGCAGAGGCTTCAACCCACTGAGCCACCCAGGCGCCCTGGACTTAGGTTTTAAACACATACAGTGTTTTTGAAAACTCCAAATAACAACAGTAGTTCACAGCTTGGATTGAACCTATATATTTTAATGCAATCAACAAACTGAGAGAAAACTTTAAAGGCTAGTCATTCAAAATTGGGTTTGTTGGGATATAAACATTTAAAAAATATTTATCATATTGCGAGTACTGCTCTACCTTGAATATCATCTTAAAACTTTTCCTTCCTAAGGATTCATAGGCCTTTTCTTGCCTTTCAAATGTAAAATTTTAGTATAAAAAAAGTGGCAATCAATGGTCTCACGTGAAAGAAAACTTGCTCAAACACAAAACTGTGCAAAGTTACAACTCACTGTAAAATGAAGACACAAAAGATTTAGGTTATGCACTATGTGCCATTATCCAAATGAACCAAAAATGGCAGCTTATTTTTCAATTCAGATTATTATAACTAGTATTTCATATTTAAAGCAGGACTCTACAATTTAAATTCAACAATACTGAAAGTCTGTGGAAAACTAGAATTAAAAGTCTGTTAGTCCAAAGTTCCTGCTCCTAAGTCTTCACCATTTGTCTGCAATTCATATCTCACAAATTTATAGGCAGACCAAATAAAGAAAAATGATTCTGAACAATTCAAACTAAGGCAATATCTAAAACAGCCACACTTAAAAAAAAAAAAAAATCTATAATTTTGTTCTTTGTGGCTTTCCAAACCTCCTTCTCTTCCAGGAGGTGAAAGAAGATAAGGGAAGAGGATTCTGAAAGCTCTCATCTGAATTCTTTATAAACATCAAATGATTTTCACAGAATTACTGTCTAAATATAATCTATGTATCTGTTTTATACCGTAAGGAACGTATTACAATAATCTTTCAGAGTTTTGTTAGTATAAGGATTACATTTTTTTACTGAAATATGAGTGTTACTCATTTATGAACTCAACCCACCAAATATTCACGGATTATTTGCCAAAAGTAAAGCCTAGAACTGAATGAATAAATTATGGAGGGTTAATTACTAGAAAACTGGAAATTATGTTACTTTTAATCAGGGGCCAACAAGTCAGAGAACAAACCCTATGTAACTTTTCGGACCCCCTCCCGCGCAAAAAAAAAAAAAAAAAAAAAAAAAAAACAACAAAACCCAAAACAAAAAACCCAAAAAGTACTTAGTCCGGAGGGAGGATTCAGAGGTGATATCACCAGCAGCACAGCTGGAACGAAACACATTTACAGGGTCTCTTTTCCAAAGATTTCAAGGGAATCCAATTAACATGGAAGCCCTTTCCCTAAGTGCCTTGAAATCTTTTCCAAAACTCTCGAATACAGTGTAGTTCAATAAAAGCCGGACTTATCCCCCACACCACCCTTCTTCCAAGAATCGAAACTAATTGGATTTCAAGCTTTAAATCCAAATGACCTCTATGAATGGGGCTCTTATTTACGTGCCTGGTGGGGGGAGAGGACGGTGTTTACTTTTATAGATTTATACATGTACGTATACTACATGTATATGTAGTTTATCTAACACCCCTCACAGCTTCAAACACAATCTTTCGGGTGCCTTTCGGACTCCCACCGTTCTCGTCCACCAACACGTCTGGAAAAAAGGCATATCGCCCAGGTCTCCGGACCCAACCCCAAGGGACTGATCCTCCTCCAATCCTTCCTTCTATCGGCTTTCCCCCCTAGACGTCCTGGGCCTACTTCTCTCGCTCTTCTCCCCAATTCCCGGCGCCCCTGACACCCTTCAGGGACCGGCCAGTCTCTTCTCCAGTCCCTGGCCTCCCCGCTGCCGCCCTGGCCTCCCGAATCGCCCCCAACCCAGGACAGTCCGCGCTGCCACTTTAAGAGGCGGCGGCCGGCCGGACGGCCTCCGCGGCCTGGCCGCACTCACCCACTGGTTGGCCTTGGGGCAGAAGGTGTACAGAGCGACCTGGCCCGTGAGGTCTGCGATGCTGGTGATGTAGGGGTCGTGCTGTTTCAGGGCCGCTAAGCTCATCTCCTGCCCAGCTCTACTCAGCGACTCCATCTTGAATTCCGGAGCCAAGCCCCTCCGGCAGAGGCGGAGCCGCGGACAGGAAGGTGCCATCGAGGCAAAATTCCCCCAGTAGCGTCAGCACCTTCAACTTCCGCCTCTCGGCCGGGCCTCGCGGCGGGGGGGGCGGGGGGGTACAACAACTATTGTGCTCCGCTGCGTCCACGCCCCCGGGT
Source organism: Enhydra lutris kenyoni (assembly GCF_002288905.1). Classification (NCBI taxonomy): domain Eukaryota; kingdom Metazoa; phylum Chordata; class Mammalia; order Carnivora; family Mustelidae; genus Enhydra; species Enhydra lutris. The sequence goes on from NW_019154094.1 coordinate 11,099,999, forward strand.
GCCGGGTTCCGGGAGCGTTAGGTTTGTGACGGTCCAGAGTGTGGTGTTGGAGTCAGTGAGTGACCGAGCTGGCAGGCGGGGGCTCAGGAGCTTCCTGTACTCCGGGTAAAAAATGTCCTGACCGCGAGCCTTCACCGGGCTCCTGCCGGACGAGGCAGCAGACCGCCGCGGGGCCGCACAATGAAAAAGCCCGCTGTGGCTGTGCGGGACTCCACGGTCGTGGGGAGAGCACAGAGAAGCAGGGAGGGGCAGCACCCCGAAAGTCACCCCAGATCTCCGGTCTCACTAGATCGCCGCCGTCAGCATTTTTTTTTTTCCCTTGAAGGAACATCTTGAAAAAAAGCCAAAGTAGCCCTCCCGTACGTGCACAGGCGTGTCCTGTGCTCGCCACTCTTGTTCTTCGCTTTCCTCGTCTGAAGCTCGTGTAAGTCCTTCCACCCAGGCTTGGCTCGAGCCCGCGAAGGCGCGTTTGTCGCGCCGCGGTGAAAGCTTTCAACGGCTCGTTCTCCGAGCAGACGCGCCTGAAGCCTTGTAACACGTTTTTTAAAGCACCAGGTACCAGCCCAAGAGTGAAACAAGGCGTGGGGACTCTAGGGGACTCTGTTCACCCCCTCTCCACTTGTTCAAAGAACATTTTCTCAGGCGGAAAAGATACTCCCATGGAATTGAATTTTTTTTTTTAAGATTTTATTTATTTGACAGAAATAGCACAAGTAAGCAGAGCGGCAGGGAGAAGAAGAGGGCGAAGCAGGCTCTCTGCTGAGCAGGGAGCCGGATGCGGGACTCGATCCTGAGACCCTGGGATCATGACCTGAGCCGAAGGCAGAGGCTTAACCAACTGAGCCACCCGGTACCCCAGAATCGAATTTTTTTTTTTTAGTTTTTTTTTTTTTTAAGATTTTATTTATTTGACGGACAGAGATCACAAGTAGGCAGAGAGGCAGGCAGAGAGAGAGGAGGAAGCAGGCTCCCTGCTGAGCAGAGAGCCCAATGCGGGGCTCGATCCCAGGACACTGGGATCATGACCTGAGCCAAAGGCAGAGGCTTTACCCCACTGAGCCACCCAGGCGCCCCTGGAATCGAATTTTGAAAGGAAAAAAAAAAGGGGGGGGGAGGAACCCCGTCATATTTGTGTTGTTTATGATTTTTATATCCCAGGGCCGTTGGCTAATGGAAAGAATATAATGCCTTATATTCTTTGCAGTATCAGGTAAGGAGCGTGTATGAATGCAGATAAGGAGATAAGCCCTTCAGGTGCTGTGGGTTAAGTGTTTATTGAACCTTTAAGGATGAGTAGGAATGGCTCGGAGAAGAAAGGCAAGGGCTCTCTTTCACTTTACAGTCTAATGGTGAGGTAGAGGAAGTGTGGTCATCCTCATTTGATGAATGGTTTAATTGAAGCTGGGGGGCTCAGAGTTCCATACGAGTCCGGGGGTGGGAGCGGGGGGTGCGGTGGGGAGGGAGGGGATCTAGTATTAGAGTCTAGAGACTCCTTCCAACCCCCAGAGCCCTTTCCTCTACACCAGGGCTACCTTTCTGCATCCTTGAGGACTAGACTTACTCCCCTCCACCTACTTTCAATCCAATATTTAAAAATCTGTACCCTAATTTAAAAAGTTACGTATTGTTTGAATACAATACAAGCCCTTGGAATAAAATTCAAAGGCACACCTGAAACTAAAGAAAGTAGTCTTTTCTTCTTTTAAAAATTATTATTTTATTAAGGTATACCTGACATAGAGCACTGTATTAGTTTCAGGTGTACAGTATAATGATGTGGTATTTCTATATATTGCAAAGTGATCAAACAACAGTCCAGCTAACATCTGTCACCGTACATAGTTACAAAAAATTGTTTTCTTTTGGTAAATTTTCAAGATCCACTCTCCTAACTGCTTTCAAATATGCAATGCTATTAATAGCAGTAGTCATCAGGCTATATGTTATATCCCCAGGACTTATTCATTCGTTTTTTTCTTACATAGATTTACCAAAATCTAAGACATTTCCTTTATATTTATTATTTTTGATTGAACAGGGCTAGACTCATGAAAAAAAGCAAGCTATTTTAGGGAGGTTTCATATTCAGAGTAGGGAATTGCTTTAAAATGTATGTTCATGTGGCCCAAAACATGTTAATGTTGACTGTGATACCTATACAGCTCTCAAGATCTATTAAAGAGAATGTGAATCTTTTGGAGCTGGAACTCTTTCTCATTTACTTTGAGGCCTAATTTTTCCTTGTATTTGGCTTGGCTAGCTTTCTGCCTGTGGCCACTTTCTATGAATTGCCGTTTCAATGATTCCACCCCAGCCCATTGGCCTCCTTTCTATTCCTGTACATGTGCCAAATGAGTCTTGCCGCAGGGCCTTTGCGCTTGTCATTCTCCTTTTCTGGAACATTCTTCTCTCTGATATCCCTGGGATATCCTTATGGCTCATTTCCTCATGTTGTTCATAGCACTCATCTGCAAGTGGTAATTATTTTATTTACTTCTGTTGTGTCTGTATCATCAGCTCCATGAAGCAGGACCCATGTCTGTCTTCTTCATCACACATCTCTGGCACAGAGACAAGGCCCAATAACATGTTTGCTGGATTAATTGGAAGATCAGGGTATTCTCTTTATCACATAAGCCTGAGAGAAGAGATGGTTGTTTCCAATCCACATCTAAGAAATCATTTGTTTCTCATAAGTGCTGGACAAATATAATGATGCCTGTTTTTCTTGTATTCCTATATTTTGATTCTTAGGCTCGAGGCTTCCTGAAGCAAACATACTGTGTTTAGTATAGCCCAGAACAATGGGGGACATTCTCAGTCTGGCCCCTTTTCCCATGTCCGCTTTTTTCCATCTATCTGTCTCCCATCTCCTCTTCTCCTTCCTCTTCCTTTCTCTAGAAACTATTCTAGAAGTATCTGCTTACCATTTGCCTCTTTAGGTAGAGAAACCAAGCTAAATAATTTTCCTAAAGTCACAAAATGATTCACTTGCAGAGCTGGATTAACATCTTCTCGCTTTGGCTTCCAGGTAGATCACGTATCTTGCTACCATTCTGTCTGGCACACTCGTAAATTACACTGCCTACACATGAGTGAAACTTGTTCTCCTTATGCTGCTGTTCCGCCACCGATATTTATTTTACATGGTTCATACGCAAAAGGTTGTGGGTTTACTATACAGTCCATCACCTGGTGCTTCCCAGATGCTTTGGATGGTAGTTTTTCCCTTCAGTTTCTCCAGAAAGGTCTGAGACCTCTGTATTTTAAAATGTCCCTTTATGAAAGTATTTTTAAAGGGTCTAGATGCTTTCTAGAGTTACATTTCAGATTTGTGAATTAGTTTAATCTGTCATTTCTGGAACAGAATAATGCTTTCAATCAGGAAGAAAGAAAGTGGCTCTATATGGGGTAACATGATTAGAATAAAAGAACATGGGATTAGCACACTATTTAGTTCATCTGTTAATTGCATCTAACAGCTTTCTTGATAATGTTCTTTGGTGGAAAGTTCTACATCATTTAGTTACTTAATCCAGTGTAATGTTTCAAACTAACAGTAGCATAGCTGGGGTATATTCACAACTGATACACAGTGTTCCATGGAACACGGAGTGCTTTATAGGTATACATACTCACAAACTCTCCAGATTGTTCTGTGGTTGTAACTAATTGTTACCCATTTGTAAATGAAGGTTTCGGGAGGCCCAAGATGAGTTGACTTGCCTGTGGCAGAAATTGTTCGCTGTTCACCAGCAACCTTTTCATCCTTTTCTGTTGCCCTCACCACACACCACACACATTCACCACACATTCATTTCCCAAACTCTTTTGGTTTAGGTATGGCTCTTTTTTTTTTTTTTTAAGATTTTATTTATTTATTTGACCGAGAGAGATCACAAGTAGGCAGAGAGGCAGGCAGAGAGAGAGGGGGAAGCAAGCTCCCTGCTGAGCAGAGAGCCCGATGTGGGGCTCAATCCCAGGACCCTGGGATCATGACCTGAGCTGAAAGCAGAGGCTTTAACCCACTGAACCACCCAGGCGCCCCTAGGTATGGCTCTTTGACCCAATTTTGGCCTGTGGAATGTTGGCAGAAGGGATGTGTGCCTTACCCAGGCCACAGCCTTAAGGACATGTTCCTCCTTGACTTAGTTTTCCCTCATCTGTTGTTTGTGGGCAGGCAACTGTGAGACCATGGAGAATGGCAGAGACCCAAGATGGAAAGAGTTGGGACCTTGAATTGCCCCAGAGAGAAATGTTGCTTGCTGTTCAGGGTATCCTTCTCAGACTATTAAGTAAAGAGTGGACTCTGCTGGGTTTGAGAAATTATGTACTTCGCGGTCTTTTTGTTACCTCAGCCTAGCCTAGCCCAACTAATTACACTGCTCTATATTGTTTAGAAAGTCAGCAATAAAATCTCAGTCTTCTGAAGTGGAATTAAAATTAAACATATGATTTACCAGAACACCGCTTAGTGCTTTGACAATAAGTCAAGATTTTAAAAGAACTCCAGCCAGAGCTCTGCATTTGCAATCAGTTGGAGGCACAGATTTGCAGAGTCACAAAGTGGCTAAAGACCAGAAATGTTTTTGCCTATACTATTAGGTGATTGATTTGCAATTGCGTCATGAAATAACCCTACTAAGCCAAAATGAGAGGCTCTCGTTTAAAATGCACTTTCTCCATGAGCATTTCTGAGATTCTCTTGGACTTCTTTTAATCCTTCCTTTCTTTTTGCCTTGGGGATATTAAAATACAAGTACAGTTGACTCTTGAACAACATGAGTTTGAACTGTGTGGGTCCACATGTAGGGATTTTTTTTTTATAAATACAGTAACAGTACTGTAAATGTATTTTTCTCTTCCTTATGATTTTCTTAATAACATTTTCTTTTCTCTTGCTTACTTTACTGTAGGAATGTAGTACATAATACACATAACATACAAAATATGTGTTAATCAACTGTTTATATAAAGCTTTGTCAGCATAGGCTATTAGGAGCAGTTATGTTTTTGGGGAGTCCAAAAATTGTATGTGGATTTTTAGCTGTGCTGGGGTTTAGTGCCCCAAACTGGGTGTTGTTCAAGAGTCAGCTCTGTTTCCTTTGTTCCTACTACAAAAGCACCTTTATTTTATTTTATGATTACTATATTATTATTTTATTTCTTGAAGTATAGTTGATACACAATGTTACATTAGTTTCCATGTACAACATAGTGATTGGACAAGTTTATTCACTATGCGGTGCTCACAAGTATAGCTACCGTTTGTCGCCATATAACACTATTACAGAACAACTGTATGTTCTCTGTGCCGTGACTTTTATTCCTGTGATTTATTCATTCTGTAACCGGAGTCTTATATCTCCCACTCCCCTTTACTCATTTGGCCCATCCTCCCACCCCACCCCTCTTCTGATAACCATCAGTTTGTTCTCTGTATTTATGGATCTGTTTCTGCTTTTTGTTTGTTCACTCATTTGCATTATTTCTTTTAGATTTCACATATAAGTGAAATCATATAGCACGTATCTCTCTCTGACTTATTTCACTTAGCAAAATACCCTCTAGGTCCCTCCATGTTGTCACAAATGGCAGGATCTCATTCCTTTTTTTAAATGGGATATATATATATATATATATATATATATATATATATATATCACAGCTTCTTTATCCATTCATCTAAAGGATCAACTCTATTTCTTAAGCCAATCTAGTAAGAAGACTTTAAGTAAAGGTATCTCTATCTGTTGTATTTAACGGTATAACCTGAAATCTTCCTCATTGACTCTCCAGATTTCATGAAAATATAGCAAGTACTGGTGACAAAACCTTTGCAATCTTTCTTCCTTCCTTCCTTTCTTTCTTTCTTTCTTTCTTTCTTTGACAGAGATCACAAGTAGGCAGAGAGGCAGGCGGGGGGGTGGGGGGGAGAAGCAGGCTCCCTGCCGAGCAGAGAGCCTGATGTGGGGCTCCATCCCAGGATGCTGGGATCATGACCTGAGCCAAAGGCAGAGGCTTTAACCCACTGAGCCACCCAGGCACCTCAACCTTTGCACTATTTCTGCTCATGGATTCTTTTCTGTATCTTCCCAGTTTCAGTTCTGGGTTGCTTCTAGTCTTATATTACCATTATTCATTTACTAGTATTTATCCGCCAAAATTAACGTCATAATCACTTTTACATATGCCTTTAATTCATGTAATGAGTTTTAGCTCCCTTCAATCTGAAATTTGGTTGTTCAGTGGCCAGAGTATATTAATAAGTTGTTGAACTCTTATGGGTTGAGTTTGCCCAGAGATACACTAATATGAATATGTATGAATATGTATGTTCACTGTAGCTTCCAACACTGAGGTAAAACCATACTGTTACATACTTAAAGGGTTCAATGCTTTCTGTTTTCTGCTTACATATTGTCTTAATTTGGGTATCCAATATGTGATCCAATATGTGAGCTTGAGGCAAAACTGACACAGGATTCATTGCGACTCTTTCTTGTCTAAACCAATTATTACATGATTTGTGGAATAATAAGCATGGTCCAGATACAGTTTATGTTATCTTGGTAAACTTGAATTCATTTATCCTGAGGGCACACGTATTAGGAACTTCTATCTTACCCCCCTAAATTGCACTCATAACATAGAAAATAATGTTAAACAGAATATATTAAAAATCACTCCAAATTACTGAAATGCCATAATTTAATGGAGATTAACTGTCACAGTGTGAAAAACTATTCACTCATCTGTATGTTGCCTGTAGCCTTGAATTTAAAGACTATTACCTGTTCTGGACCTTGAAGGAGATCTCAGTATTCATTATCTAAGGAAAAGAGCATAAATTACACTTAGCCATCCAATAAACATTAACTCAAAAGATAATAGAAAAACCCATTTCTCTTGCACAATAAAATTATTGTCACTACTGTGATAAAAGAGGTTGAACTGGGTCAGGAGCCGTCTTTTTTACATTGCTCAAGAACACTAGAAGGATTAAAAATTTATGGATTACCTCCTAGAAACAATGATCTGGTACAGAAATGTAATAAAACACCCACTCTCCTGTATCTTCCTAAGTTGCTCTATGCCATTTCATTTTCTGATTGTATTAGTGTAACAACTTTCCAAAGCTCTAGAAACAGACTTTGGCAAAGATGAAGATTTTCAAACCAAAGGAATTGTAATTGAAAATCCAGAAGCAGTTGGTGTAAAAAGGTAATGTTAAAATGTGAAGGAAATAGACTCTCATCTTGTGTATACTTGGTATATTTGTAATTTTGTTTCACTTAGGTCTCTGATAAGTATGAGCAAAAGAAAAAAAGAGTGAAGTAAAAAGATATGGTATTAGAATATTCTACAATATTAGTAGTCCTTCTGGATAAAATTGTGTGAAAACCAGAATATAGTTATTTTTATGTGAAATATTCCAGAACCAAAAGCTGGCAAAATTACTTCTTGAAAGAGCTATGTCTAGTTTTAAAAAGTTATTTGTTAATGTGTCTGTAACCTTTCAGATTCTTCTAAGTCTTTGTTGAGCTTTTTAGGAGTATTCTAGAATGTGCAGATTTGTATATTTAATGCCAGAAAATAATCTGAGTTGGACTATTTGGATATAAATGTAACTTATTTTTAAGGGATTTGGAGAGATGGAGCTTTTTATTTGTAAATGTCTTAAAGTCATGTATTTCCTAAGTACTGATGGATGTTTTCATATAGGAGGGTTTTTGTTTTCTTTCTCAGTGACCCCTTTCCTGTCTTTCTTTTTTCTACTGATGGCCTTTTATTCTTCAATAATGAAACACAAGAGAACATACACAGTTTCAAACTTTCCCTTTATCTGTTTTTGAGCTAAATTGCCTTGGGGTTAAGTAAAGGTAATGGAGATATGATTACTCAGGTGAAACATTACTATATGGGCGTTTTCTACCCCCCCCTTTTTTTTAACAGATACCTGCATTCATTTTTATTTTACTTTTTAAAGATTTTATTCATTTACTCATGAGAGACAGAGAGAGAGAGAGAGAGGGAGAAACAGGCTCCCTGTGGAGCAAGGAGCCCAGTGCAGGACTCAATCCCAGGACCCTGGGATCATGACCTGAGCTGAAGGCAGACACTTAACTGTTGAGCCACCCAGGTATCCCTATAGGTGCCTAAATTTAAAGTAATCTACTAGAAACTGAGGCTTGGGAAAGAAGAATGCCCACCCATAGCTTATACTAATGGCATATATCTGAATAAAACTCACACTCTTTAGTCCGTGAATCCCTGAGGATTGCAGTATATTACCTGTAGGGAAGCAGCCAAGAGACCTGTTGAAAGGCGTATCACCCCAAAGAAATGAACCATGTAGCTTGCAATTGCTAGAAATACATCATCTGAACCAAACTGACAGGTAATCTTAATGTCATATTTTGGTGTGTCTTAGAAGAAGCAAGGAGTCTTTTACTTCCCTGCCAAGAAAACGTGGACTGGTTTTTAAAGTCTGAATGGCATAGATCTTTCCTCATCTGAGCCAGAAAGGTCTTTTTAAAAGGTGACGTGGGCTATAAAAAAGGAGCAGTCTTTGGATTTTGTCCTCCAAACCGGAGACTTGGTAGTACAAAATAGGTTTTGGAGGCAAAGCCAATGAGTTTGTGTCATTCTTATGAAGTCTGGCAGAGGTTAAATGTATTAACATTGTGAAACAAAAGAGAACTGCCCTTTTATGAAAATGTGGGTTAAGCATGCATCTGTCAGCCCCACACATCTCATAGACTGAGCCGAGCATAGTGAGCCTCTGACAGCGCAGTCTCTTGGTGTGGCCATGCCTTCTGCTTTAGGATCACCTGTCCTCCAAGATGCAGATGGGGAGAAAAGAGCATTTCAAAAGCTGAGAGAAAAACACAGGCATGGCTTTCTTTTGATCTTCTACCCAGCTTTCAAATCTAGTTTTATTTAAAACCATCACCATCAGTTGTACTACTTCCCTTTTTTTTTTTTGAGATTTATTTAATTATTCAGAGAGAGAATGTGAGCTGGGGGAGGGGCAGCAGGAGAGGGAGAAAGGAAGCTCAAGCAGACACCTTGCTGAGCACAGAGCCTGATGTGGGGCTCGATTCCACAATCCTGATGTCTTGATGTGAGCCAAATTTAAGACTCAAACTCTTGGGGTGCCTGGGTGGCTCCATGGGTTAAAGCCTCTGCCTTCAGCTCAGGTCATGATCCCAGAGTCCTGGGATCGAGCCCCATATCGGGCTCTCTGCTCAGCGGGGAGCCTGCTCCCCCCCACCCCGCCTCTCTGCCTACTTGTGATCTGTCTGTCAAATAAATAAACTCTTAAAAAATAAAAAAGACTCAGACGCTTAACCAACTGAGGCACCCAGGTGCCTTAAACCAAAAACATAGCAACCTTTGAGAACTCAATAGCATTTCTTCCAGTAAATATTAGGCAGTTCAGTTTTGCATGGAATTAGTTGACCAAACAATCTTGACCCCAGCGTTCCAGGGTAGGAACACTGACAAATTATATCCAGACTCTGCCTGATGACAAAGCATCACTCTCCAAGCTCCTTGCTCTTTTAATATGCTCCCTGCTGTAAGGGAGGAGGACGTTTTCCTCGACCATGTTAGACTCTTTAATAGGCTGGTCTGAAAATTTTTTTTTTATTAATTTTTTTTATTATTTATTATTTATTTTTTTAACTTTTTTTTTTAAGATTTTATTTATTTATTTGACAGAGAGAGATCACAAGTAGGCAGAGAGGCAGGCAGAGAGAGAGAGGAGGAAGCAGGCTCCCCAGTGAGCAGAAAGCCCGATGCGGGGCTCGATCCCAGGACCCCGGGATCATGACCTGAGCCGAAGACAGAGGTTTTAACACACTGAGCCAGCCAGGCGCCCCTGGTCTGAAATTTAAAGTGACAAAGGTAGTAGGAGAGGAACCGTACATTTTTAAAAAAATATTTTATTTATTTATTTGAGAGAGAGAGAGAGAGAGGGAGACACCATGAGGCAGCAGGGCAGAGGGAGAGGGAGAGGAGAGAGAATCTCAAACAGACTCCACGCTGAGCGTGGAGTCTGCCACAGGGTTCAATTCCAGGACCCCGAGAGCATGACCTGAGCCAAAATCAAGAGTCAGGCACTTAACCAACTGTGCTACCCAGGAGCCCCTTGCATATTTATTTAATACAAATTTTCTGTGGCACAAGACTTCCTTCCTTCATAAGGAAATGAAGACCCAAAGAAATGGCTAAGCCTGAATGTTTTTATGCTGGGTTTGATAAGAATGGGAAGTTGCAGAAGGACGTGATAGGGTGACGAGTATGAGCTAAGTGTAGTAAATGGAGGGGAAGCCAGCAAGTTCTGTTTAAATTCCTCTCTCTGTCCCTTTGTCTTCTGAAAAAGGCCAACTTCTTTCCTGTGGGTCTGAGGAGAGCACCTCTCATGTGAGGGTCTTATGACCTGCTTCAGGGGAAGGTCAGAGAGTCCTTCCTGCACCTGCCATTCCTCAAGTTCCTTCAGCCTGAAATATTCAATGTACCATGATATCATGTTTTGGGGAAATGTGTCCTGAACCCCATTGGTGCCATAGAAATATTTATCTCTTTCACTGAACCTATTCCCTCCTTTAATACTCAACTCAAGGTAGGGCAAGGATGTTTCTCCTTGTTTTATTTAGGGGAGAAAAAGTGGTCTGATAGATGGAGAGACAGAACCAGCCCCACTACCACAGTGCCCATCCCAGAGTGCCCTGCCTCACATTCCATAGACTCCCTCTGGGATCTCAGCCCTTTGGCATCCAAAAAACCATGTAGCAAAACTGATAAACCAGTGCTAATGTACCAGCGGTGGTCTAGCGGACCAATTCCAGGCAGTATGCATTTTCCCGAAGCCATCCCCCTAGCAGCTTTTCTGGTGGATGTTCCAGAAAGTATTGCAGATAATCCTGTGCTAGAAACACAATGAAACTGGGCTGTGAAGGAAGAAAGGAGAAATACATAAAAATTCTGGTGTCCAGGGGCGCCTGGGTGGCTCAGTGTGTTAAAGCCTCTGCCTTCGGCTCAGGTCATGATCCCAGGGTCCTGGGATCGAGCCCTGCATCGGGCTCTCTGCTCTGCGGGGAGCCTGCTTCCTCCTCTCTCTCTGCCTGCCTCTCTGCCTACTTGTGATCTCTGTCAAATTAAAAAAAAAATTAAAAATTAAAAAAAAATTCTGGTGTCCATAAAATTTTGTTAGCATAGAAAGTCAGGAACTATTTTCAGAAGGCACTTTTGATTGACATAACTCCTAATTTTATGACTGGAGTTTTCTCTGCCTTGGAGCTGGGCACAGGCTTCCTTGTCTCTTGCTTCTTCATCTCTGCACAGCTCTAGACATTCATTCCGACAGGACTGGACTTTGGAGGATCTGTTCCTGGCTTCCCTCTCCTTCTCTGCAGATGAGACACCAGAACGCTATGGTGTTCCTGCTGGAGTAGAGTCAACTGTGGATCTGAGGGCTGGTGACCCCATCTGTGGCATGTCCAAGATCTTAGCTTTTTTTAAAACCTTTTTAAAAATTGAGTTATAATTAGCATATAATATCATCTTAGTTTCAGGTTTCCAACGTAAAGATTTGATAGTTGTAGGCATTGAGGAGTGATCACCATCATCAGTCTGGCCAATATCCATCACCACACAGTTACAAACATTTTTTTTTCCTTGTGGTAAGAACTTTTAAGATCTACTCTCTGAGCGACTTTCAAATATACAACATGGACTTATTAACCGTAGTCGCCATATGTTACAACCTGTGTGTTACATCCCCATGGCTTGTTTATTTTATGATTGGAAATTTGTGCCTTTTGACCACTTTTACCCATTTCACTCAGCCTTTACCCCTTGCCTTGGACAACCACCAGTCTGTTCCTCTATGTTTATGAGTTCTTTATTTTTGTTTTTGTGTTTTATGATTCCACATGTAAGTGAGGTCTGAGAGCATCTCTCTTTCTCTGTCTGACTTCCTTCACTCAGCATAATGCCCTCAAGGTCCATCAATATTGTCATGAATGGCAAGATTTTCTTCTCTTTTATGGCTGAATAATATTCCATTGTAAGCATACACCACATCTTCTTTATCCATTCATCCATCAATTGACACTTGGGTTACTTCCTTAACTCTTTCTTAGCATTTCTCTGCTTCTTAGAATTTCCATCAGGTAATTAGGAACTGGTAAGGGATGTTAGGGAAGGGGAAAGTAGCAACACAGAACAGCATGGGGTAAGTGCCAAGCCTGTAGCGCTGATAGCCAGGGCTGAGCCCCAGATGAAGGACATGCAGAGAAGCTACTACAGAGAAGGAACTGGGAGCCTTGGCGGTGGGCAGATTTAGAATAGGCTGAGAGGAGAGAAGATGCTACCTCCTTTTCTTTCCTGTATATTTTGTTACAGAGAAAACCACATAGATTCTCTTTGGGGTTACGTTCTTGAGTAATATTTCTTGGAACATTCTTTCCAAGAAATATTCTAATTGCCCTGATGGGCTAAAGCAGTATCTCATCAATAGCTTTTTTTTTTTTTTTTAAAGATTTTTTATTTCTTTATTTAACAGAGAAAGAGATCACAAGTGGGCAGAGAGGCAGGTGGCGGGGGGGAGGGGATCAGGCTCCCTGCTCAGCAGAGAGCTCGATGTGGGGCTCGATCCCAGGACCCTGAGACCATGACCTGAGCCAAAGGGGAGGTCCAACCCACTGAGCCACCCAGGTGCCCTCACCAATAGCTTTTTAAAAGAGATGTTATTTAGTTATTTAGAGAGAGAGAGAGCACGTGTGTGTGAGCAGGGCGGGGAGGGGCAGAGAGAAAGAGAATCTCCAGCACACTCCCTGCTGAGCACAGACCCTGATGTGGGGCTTAATCCCACATCCTGGAGATCAGGACCTGAGCCAAAAATCAAGATTTGGATGCTTAACCGACTGAGCCACCCAGGCGCTACTCACCAATGGCTTTAAGACCCCCAACATGTCAGTGTTCTACATCAGAAAGGCAAATGGGAACCCCAGCCTTTGCTCCATCACCTGGTGGCTGGCTTCTAACAAGTCATTTAGCTTCTTTGGATCTGCTTTCTCATCTTAAAAAAAAAAAAAAGGGTTAATAATACCTACCTCCTAGGCTTGTAGAAATATGCCCATATGGAGAAGATGTGAGCAAATGAACTAACATGGTGCCATCTGTATGGTAAAGGGTCAATCAATGACAAGGCTCTCTTCCCTTCTCGTAGTTCATAAACGACCTTTGTTGTTTGATAGTAGGAGACAACCAGCATGGCTCCTAGTGGCACGTAAAGAATGTGATACCTTTGCTGCAATGCTTGTCTCTGGAATGCCGGTCAACCTTCCTGGAAACCCAAGCCTGCCCTCTCACTGGTGGCCACCCACAGACCCTCATCCCTGTCTGGGGAAGAGGTGGTGGCACCACAATTCACACTTCCTGGTACATTGCCGTCCACGTCCCTCAAGAGCCCTGGGGCCCACGCTAGCTGTCAAGAGGATTAAAGCACAACAGAGTTTAGGACTGAAAAGTGCTGAGGCCAGGCATATATGTTACAAAGTGAGGACATATGTTAGCCAAGGACAAGGGCATACTGCTAGGTTACCAGAAGTTTCCCAGTGAGCCATTCCAGCATGGAGTTACTTAATTTTTCTTGCATATATTTTCCTGGGGGGCATCCCAAAATCCTCTAGTAGTGCAGTAAGAGAGGGCAAGACATTAAACCTGCTCTTTACCAGCAGAGAGTGGGAGCAATAGCCTCTGTGCTCTATTTCATTGACTAAAATATCTTACCGGGAAAGTGGCCACAAGGAAGGGGAGAATCTGGTTTTGGTTGTAAGACTAGGAATTGAAGAAAGGAGGTGCTTGCATTGTCACAGGCCTCCCTCCCCCACTCCCCTGCAAGTTGGATAATATCCCTTTAAAAGCTAAACGTAATTTCAAAGTGAATCGGGGACATACCTCAATATCCTGCGTCCCTGTGCTCCAGGGTTTTGGTTGAATTAACAACAAAACCAGTAACACAAAGAACAAAGTATTTCCAGTCAGAGAATTGGATCTAAGCCCCCAAACTGCCCCCAACCCCCAAAGGCGAAACCACCTGTTTTAACTTGTGCTGCCACTCTTGGAAGGGAGGGGCTCTGTGGCTCTGAGGAGTGGCTTCTGCAGACTCACCACCTCCTGAGTCTGTACGGGCCTCTGTTCGCTCTCCCTTGGACACGCAACGAGTCGGTGGAAGGGAACTGAATTTGTGTTGAAGAAAGTGTTTATTCTCTGGGAGATGAGGTGTTAGGGACAGAGTCTTAGGAGAAACTCTTAGAGGTAAGAAAATGACATGATTACTTTTTAAGATTTTTATTTTTATATATTTTTAATTTTGTTTTATTTTTTCGTTTTCTTTATTTGCTGGGGTGGGGGGAGCGTGAGTGCAAGTAGGGAGAGTCACTGAGGGAGAGGGAGAAGCAGGCTCCCCCCAGTCATGAGCCAGGTACGGAGTTCGATCCCCCTCCCCGCCCACAAGGATGGATTGTGACCCAAGCTAGTGAACCACCCAAGAGCCCCTAGATTTTTATTTTTTTAAAATAATCTCTACAACCAATGCAAGGCTCTAACTCACAATCCTGAAATCAAGAGTTGCGTGATTGAGTGACTGACCGAGCCAGCCAGGTATCCTGAAAATAATGTTATTATTATTACCCTCTTTTTCTTTTTCTTGCCTTATCATTAAACAGTGAAAAAAAAAAAAAAGGATCATTAAAAAACATATTTGAAGATAGCCTTTTTATGTTTTAGGCAGATGACTAAACTCTTGTTTAGAACCGCTTTTGGACTGGAAAGTTGAATAGTTACCAGGTAGAAAAGGGAAATTAAAGGTAGTTTTAATGATGTGAAGAAAAAATTGATACACTCTTTAATTGTCTTTAATGACAGTGTTATATGCAGATTCCATTCCGATGGGGACCTGAGCCTTCCTAAGGTGATGTCCTCAGACACCTCAGAAAAGTATGCCCTAATTAGAGGAGAGGATTTTGAAAGTGCTAGAAAAAAGGATTTTCTTTAGGGAGGGTTTTTGCCATTCCAAAGCCAAAGGACAAATTTCTCTGTCCTTGAGCTTCCTTATGTTTTTGAAGCCCCTTCATTAATTGATGGTATGAGGAATTCTCTATCCCACAGACCCCTTCCCTCCCTATTCAAAGCCTGGATTTTTGTTTAGTTTGGTTTTGTTCTCAGTGTAATTCAAGACCAAACATCAACTCATCACTATGTAATCTAGGTCAGATCTTAATTTTTTAAATTAAGATTTCAAATTTGAATTTAAATTCAAATCTTAATCTTCATCTTTTTAGTTGAAAACCTTTTTCAATGGAAATTGAAATTTAATTCCATCCTTTTTAAAACATTTGAAACAAAATATTTCAGTGTGTTCAGATTGTCAGTGATAGCTGAGTTTATACTGAGCTATTCCTAAACAACCAACCAGGCTGAGAAGATGTGCACATATGCTAAAAGTTAGAATGAATTAAAAGCAGGAAGTGACGCTGATGAAAATGTTGTAGATAGACCCAGGTGTAGCAAAACTGGAAGGTGGCTTTTAACCTGGGGCCTGTGGATGGCCCTTAGAAATTCTGTGAATGCCCTGGGATTAAAAATAAGATTTTGTGTGTGCTTTTTTGTCTCAGGAGAGGATTGGCAGTTTTCATGAGATCTCAAAAAGGTCCATGTCGCCCCACTCCAAAAGATGAGAAACTACAAACATTTGAAAATGCTCAGTATATTGCACTAAATTTAAGAAACTGCTAAAAAGAAACTATCGGGGCACCTGGATGGCTCAGTTGATTAAGTGTCTGTCTTCGGCTCAGGCCATGATCTTGGGATCAAGTCCCGCACTGGGCTCCCTGCTCAGCGGGGTCCCTGCTTCACCCTCTCCCTCTGCCCCTCCCCCGGCTCATGCTCTCTCTCTCTCTCTCTCTCTCTCAAATAAATAAATAATATCTTAAAAAAAAAACTTTCTACTTGAAAGTCTTTGAATATTAGGTACTGGATCTACAACTTAATCTATTAAGAATTTCAAATCCAAATGCCATGGTTATAAAAATTATGTCACAAAGAAACTAGATTTAAAAAGGAGATGCCTGTCTTCTGGTGTGGGATGGTCTTAATTCAAATGAAAAATTTCCCGAGAACTGGTAAATCTGTCTGGAGCCTGGAAGCCAGGTGCTGTAAGTGGAAAAATGCCAACTGAATGCCACTGGGAGGCGCTGTGGCACAGGGAGAGAAAGGAATCCCGGGTCGACTCTGCGTCAGCTTCCAACACCCGGGAGACCTTGGGCAGGTCATTTAATTTTTCCTCGGGTCAGCTTTGTTATCTGCAAAATAAGATCTGGTCTCAAAATGTTTCAATGAGACTAAAGTATGTCAGACAGCAAAGCGCGTTTAAGAAATGTGCACTATGGCCATTAAAAGAAATGCGTTGATAAAGGTTGCTAAGATACATGATTAAAAAGTTGACATACAATCCATGTGCCATAATAACAGTCACCCTTTTAAAGTGTACAATGCAGTGGTTTCGGTTTATTCACAAAGCTGTGCCGTCATCAGCACTCTCTAATCCCAGAGCATTTTCATCAGCCCCCAAAAGGAAGCCTCATACCCACTAGCAGTTTCTGTCCATTTCTCCCTCCCCCCAGTTTCTGGTAACCACTAATCTACTTTCCGTCTCTGTAGATATGTCTTTTCTGGACATTTTTGACATTCCATATGTAATGTTCATATTCTGGACATTCCATAAATGGAATCCTATATGTGGCCCTTAGTGACTGGCTTTTTTTATTTATCATCGTGTTTTCAAGATTCCTCCACGTTGTGGTGTGAATCGTGAGTGCTCATCCCGACCCATCAGGGGCACTTGACATGATAATCGCTTTTCTTTTTCTTTTGATCTCTAGAGCACCCTCCCTTTTATGTCCCTCCTGCTCACTGGTTACAACTCTCCGCCTCCTTACATGTTTCCTCCTTATCTTTCAGTCCTCTTCATGTCAGTAAACCCCAGGGCTCAGACATCAGATGTCCTCTCTTCTTTATTCCTGCTCCCATGGGGCCCTCGTCCAGGCTCATGGTTTTATATCCCATATGTGCCATCAACTCCTAAATCGGTATCCCCAGCCCAGACTTTCTTCTGAATTCCAGAGCTGTGTCTTCATCTCGCCTTGGGTCTCTAATATGCATTGCAAAACCAGCATGTCACCACACCTCCTGCCTTCCAATTTCTCCCACAGCCTTCCTTCTAGTTGCCCAGACCAAAAATTTTGCAGTCATGCTTGAGTTTCCTTCTGCACTGCATCTATGAGCAAATCCTGCTTGCCTTTTCTTCAAAATTCACCCAAAATCCAGTCCCTCCTCATTGCTTTCATTGCTAAGCCCCTGGTCTAAGCCCCTTTCACCTCCTATTGAGTAATTGAAGTAACTCCTGACTGGTGTCCCGGCCACCACCCCTCGCAGTATATTCTTAGAAGCTCGAGAGATCATTTTAAAGTTTTATTTATTTATTTGAGAAAGAGAGAGGGAGAGAGAGCAGGGGGAGGGGTAGAGGGAGAGAGAGAAAATCTGCAAGCAGACTTCCTACTGAGAGTGGAGCCCAATGCAGAACTTGCTCCCAGGACCCTGAGATCGTGTCCTGAGCTGAAATCAAGTGTTGGCCACGTAACTGACCGAGTCACCCAGTTGCCCGATTGTTCAGTGGATCCCCATGTTGGTTAGAATAAAAGCCAAACTTCTCACAGTGTCTTACAAGCCCTACATGATGAGCCCCGCCCCCCATCCCATCTCACTAACTGCCTGCTACTCTCTGTCTTGATTTCTTGGATTCGGACGCCCTGGATTCCTCACTCTCCTTCACAGACAACACACATGTTCTCACCTCAAGGCTTCTGCACGTGCTGTCCCTTCTGCCTAGAATGCTCTTCCTTCAGATGTCTCAGTTCCTCATCTTTTAGTTCTGTGTTCATCTGTCACCTAATGAAGGAAGCCGACTCTGACCGCGATATTTAAAAGGCAACTTGCACCCAGCCCCGCCCGCCACATTTCCAATGCCAATTTCTCTTTCCTTTTTCCTGCAGTACTTGCCTATTGGCAAACACAGATGCACAGAAGTATAAGCAACCACAGGTGCACACATTTTCCACCTCTGGACCGAGAGCACACGTGTGCACACAGGTTTGCACCTATGCAAACATGTATGCACACCTGCACTTGATTGTTTGTCTGTTACCTCTCCTCCCCACTAGCTTTGTCATTATAGGAACTTAATTTTGTTCCCTGTTGTATTCCCAGGGCCTAGAATCATGCTCAGCACATTGCAGGCTCTCAAAATATTTTCACTGAATGAATGAATCAACTGAATATATACTTCATCTCCCTCCAAGAGACAAGTGGCAAGAACAGAAACTTAGAGCATTATTTTGATTGCCTTCTGCTTGAGGTGAAGCGGTAGGGGGCTTTCTGTTTCCTTGCCAGTCTCAGGCTGGTCAGGGATGACACAGCCCCTCTGAGCTCTGGGCTAACAGTGATTTCTCCTGGATGTTTAAACAGCACATTTCCCATCTTTGATCTCCTGCAGTCATTGGGGAGTCAACATTGATGCCCATCTGTGAGCCTGGCACAGAGCCTTCCTTCCTTCCAGATGTGCGGGTGCTTGGCTTTTGGGTAGAGATGTCAAACAGAGAAAGGAAGATTATTTGGGGGGCTAGGGATTACTTCCAAAAGCCAAATGTGATAGAAGTGTTATCACAAAGGCTAGCACACATAAGCAGCTTGGAACCTGGTTTGAACAATTCTGCTGGCTATAAGTCGAGATGAAAAGAAATGCTAAGTGTAGTTCCAAAAAATCAGACTTTCAGAATCAGAAAGGCATATCTTGTCCTCACTCCTTTTCTCCTTTCCTTCCTCAAATAGGACACCAAGGGCCAAAGAAATGAGGCAAATCTCCAGGGTCACACAGTTAATGGCAGAGTCAGAGCCAAACTCAGGTTTCCCGATTCTCACTCTTCGGAATACATTATGCTGCCCTCCCAGTAAATATTAAGGGAAGAGTCAGGAAAATGCTCAACAAAATATCTTGGAAAATTTGACTGCCTAGCTCTCAAAAACTCAGTGCCAATGGGCAAGTAGCTTGAGTGTCACCCGAGAGATGGAGAAATGAACATTTCTTGGCCTTTAACCACTCTGAAGTTTCCAGTTGCTCTCTCTAATTTTGTAGATCTCTTCCAAGGTAATTCATCTTTAGCTCAAGTCATCATCCGCTCACTTGCATAGAGCTCGTACTCTTCTATGGGCAAGAGGGAGCAGAGAGTGTCCCAAGGAAAATGCAGTGTTGAAAAAAATTACTACCAAAAATGTAACGTACATGAAACATAGTAAAAGTAATAATAACCAACATTTGTTGAGCATCTTATGTGTAACCAATGCTATCATTACTTTTCATAGGTTATCGTACCTAATCTTCCTAACCTGAGGTGGGTACATGTTATGGAGGCGAAAGCTGAGGCTAGGAGAGTTTAGGTAACTGGGCTTGAGGGTTTTTTTTTTTCCCCCAGTCTTAAAATATTTATTTACTTGCGAGAGATAGACAGCATGAGTGGGAGGGAGGGGCAGAGGAAGGGGGAGAAGCAGATCCCCCACCAAGCAGCAAGCCTGGCAATGCTACTGAGCTTGATCCCAGAACGCCAGGATCATGACCTGAGGTGAAGGCAGCTGCTTAACTGACTGAGCCATCCAGGCTTCCCTTAAAATATGCTAGTAATATTGTATCAAGAGACAGTTCTTTTTAAAAAAAATTTTTTTGGGGGCGCCTGAGTGGCTCAGTGGGTTAAGCCTCTGCCTTCGGCTCAGGTCATGATCTCAGGGTCCTGGGATCGAGTCCTGCATTGGGCTCTCTGCTCAGCAGGGAGCCTGCTTCCTCCTCTCTCTCTGCCTGCCTCTCTGCCTACTTGTGATCTCCCTCTCTCTGTCAAATAAATAAAAAAAAATAAAATCTTTAAAAAAATTTTTTTTTATTTAGTTATTTTGACAGAGAGAGAGAGACACAGCGAGAGAGGGAACACAGGTAGAGGGAGTGGGAGAGGGAGAAGCAGACTTCCTGCTGAGCAGAGACCCCAATGTGGGGCTCGATCCCAGGACCCTGAGATTATGACCTGAGCTGAAGGCAGACATTTAACCAACTGAGCCACGCAGGCGCCCTCAACACAAAGTTCTTTTCCCATTCCCATACACTTTGTCTCTCTCTGTCTTGGGGGGTATGGGAATATATCTGTATATACAGTTTCTGGATTCCCCCCCACACATTAGTGGTTTCTGGAGGCAGGACAATATATTACAGTGATGTAGACTTGGATAGACAGATCACATAGAGAATAGAACACACATATAATTTGTATTATCCTTACACATGGTGAATCTAGGATTTGATGCCAGTGGCTACATTCTAAACAACTATGTTATAGAAGGTAAAACTAGAATATATTTTGTGTGATTTCTTTGTATTTTTTTAGCACTTATAATAAAAGATCCTTAGTGTGACAGTTGTCTTAGTAAGTTAAAGGATCATTTAATACAATGGCGTTTTACCAAGCTGTACAACTCTGAGCAGAGAATATAGATGTGAACCTTCATGATGGTGGAGTAGGCAATGGTTTTTTAAATAAAATACCAAAAGCATAAGCAACCAGAGAAAAAACAGATAAATTGGACTTTTTAAAAGTTGAAAACTTCTGTGTATCAAAGGACACTACTGAGAAAGTGAGAAGATGATCCCCAGAGTGAGAGAAAACATTTGCAAATCTTGTATCAGATGAGTCTAGGAACTACAATGCATAAAGAACTCTTACAACTTGATAATGAAAAGACAAACAATCCAATTTAAAACTAAAGGAGGGGCACCTGGGTGACCTAATGGGTTAAGCGGCTGATTCTTGGTTTCAGCTCGGGTCATGATCTTGGGGTGCTGGGATCGAGCCCTGCATCGAGCTCTGTGCTCATCAGGGAGTCTGCTTGAGGATTCTCTCTCCCTCCCCCTATGGCTCCCCCCACTCATGCACATGCTCTCTCTCTCTCTCTCTCTCTAATAAATAAATAAATCTTTAGAAAAATAAAAATAAGCAAAGGATCAGAATAGACTTTCACCACAGTAGACTTACCCGTGGCCAATGAGAGCAGGAAAAGTTGCTCAGCATCATTAGTCATTAAGGAAATAAGTCGAAAACACAATGAGATACCACTTCATACCCAACCACCACCAAGAAAAGAATAAGGGACAA
Organism: Enhydra lutris kenyoni; assembly: GCF_002288905.1. Taxonomy (NCBI): domain Eukaryota; kingdom Metazoa; phylum Chordata; class Mammalia; order Carnivora; family Mustelidae; genus Enhydra; species Enhydra lutris. The sequence goes on from NW_019154094.1 coordinate 11,121,319, forward strand.
GAGCTGGTGAGGACATGGAGAAATTGGAAGCTTCCTGTGTTGGCGAGGGAGAAGTAAAATGGTGCAGCCACTTTGGAAAACACAGACTGGGAGCTTCTCAAAACAAGAGCTACCACAGGACCCAACAATTCAATTCAACACATGTATATCAAAGAAACTTGTTTCCATACGAAAACAAGTACACAAGTGAACTTGTACATGAACGCCCGTAGCAACATTGTTGGTAGCCAAAGGGCGCAAACAACCCCAATGCCCATCAACTGATGAGTGCATGAACAAAATGTGGTGTATCCACATGATGTAATATTATTAAACCAAAAAAGGAACAAAGAACTGACAAGTGGATGAACTTTGAAAACATCGTGCTAAGTGAGAGAAGCTAGACACCAAAGACCACATATTGTCTGATGCCATTGACATGTAGGGTCCAGAATAAGCAAACCCACAGAGACTGAAAGTAGACTGGTGGTTGCCAGAGGCTGGGAGGAAGGAGGAATTGGGAGTAACTGCTAACAGACTAGAGCTTTCTTTTTTGGCATACTGCCCCAGTCCTATAGGTACATAGTGTTGATGGTTGTACAACTCTGTGAGTATGCCTCTGAATTATACATTTGAAAATGGAGATTTTTTAAAATCTCAATAAAAAATGGCATTTTGCAGGCTTTAAGTGATACATATATTTGAATCATCTTATTTAAATTAGGTTTCTGTGCTCTTTATTACAAGCAAACGTTGCTTTTTTTTTTTTTTTTAATATTCTGTCAGGGTTTGGTTTTGAGGCACTGCCAAGGTGGGGTGAGAACATGTGTGTTTTGAATTGTCAGGACCTGTATCCTAGTTATTTTGCTTCCACTCCCCCCATCTCATTTTACAGAAGACAGGGAGGAGACCGGCTCATCACCCAAACTGGGTCTCCCTAGTGGCAAAATGTTGGATGAATAGAATCTCAGAATCAGGCAAGAGAAAGTGGGCCTTGGCAGGCAGGATTGCGGTTGCCTTTGGTGGGGATGATTATGACTTGGAAGGAAACAGTAGGGACATTTCTGCAGTTCTGGACATATTCTATTTTTTGATCTGGACACTGTCTACAGGAGTGTGTTCAATTTGTGAAAATTCCTCCCGGAGTGTGCACTGTTCTGCATATTTGTGATACTTCAATAACAAGGAAGCAATTCAGTCCGACCTCCAGATATGTGTCTGTGATATCAGCAAACTGGGGTGGTGAGCCGGGGACCAGAATTCGCTGAATTGGTCTGCTGCTTTGGAGGTGACACCAAGTCATGGCCATTGCATAAGGTCTGTTTGCATGGACACGATTTTGTAGGTGCTCTCTGAGTCCTGCTTCAGGGCCCTGTCACTCTGATAGTGATAGTCCTCACTATCTCCTAATGACTGTTTTCAAGAGCAAGGTTGTAGCTAACCTGTGCTGCTATGCATTGGGGCTGCTGGACCAGGTGATGGTGAATCAGGTGGATGTGACCCACTTCCTGCTCAGTCATCCATGTCAGACACCCAGAAGTCACCTGCCATGTCCTTGCTCTTTCCACCTGGACCCAGAGATGTTCTTGTGGGTGCTGCCACCAAATGACCCTACTGGCCTTCTAGTGGGCTCAAGTCCACAATCCCATATCCAAAATACTTAGGGCCAGATGTCCTTGGGCATCTAGATGTGTTTAGATTTGAGCAAGGTGATACGTTTGCATGTACTGGATATTATGTAACGTAGCGGGGACAGCCTGAGGCAGCTCTCTGTAATCAGACAATGATGAGTATTTACAACGAAGTATGATAAAGACTACAAATGGTCTCATGTCAGTTCAGGCCTGGGCATGCTGTCAAGGGAGTTTGCATCAAACTTCAAAAAGCTTTTTGGCTTTCAGAGATTTGGGATTTGGAATTGCTTAAGAGAGAACATGGACCTGTATCAGTCAATGTTACTGTGGAGTGAATGAGTTTTCAGTTCTTTCTTGACAGAGATTTTCATGGTGCAGGTGCTGCGTGGGAAAGGTAGTGGGGAAGTGTATTGGGTGGGGAGGAATTTCAGGGTCCCTGGGCGGTGCCTCTGGGTCAGCAGATGCAGGGGGAGGAGCGGCAGGAAGATACCCTCGATGAGGTGTCGCAGAGATGCCTGGTGTAGCGCCATCCTGTTTGGGATTCTACTCCCCTTCATGACACCTGCTAAACTGTCAATGCTTGTTAACATTTCATCGATTTCGGCAGCACGGTGGGGGCTTCCTGGAGCGCTCAACCAGAGCCACAATTATCATGTAAAATTTCTGAAGACTAATATTTATCTAAATGAAGTTAATTATAGGCAAGATAAAGCTCACTTAGACATGTGTTTTGAAGAGATTAGAATTGAATTCCTTGAACAAGAAGCAGGGGAAACCATTCTTGGAAAATTGATTTGCCGTCCTTCCTGCTAATCATTCAACAGGACAGAAGTTCACTGTGGGAATGACTTCTAAACGCCTCTCTTTAGGACTCTCTATGCAGGTAGGTGGGGGAATAAACAGACAAATCTCTCATCTCATGGGGAAGGCGTCCCCAACAACCCCATCCATGTTAATTAATCTTGGTTTAAACAGTTTAAAAGGAACAGCAAAGAAAGTGATGGTGAGGGATTGTTTATATGTATATGGGATGGAAGATGGCAGCCAATAGTGGGTGTGGTTTGTAAGCTGATTTTAATTGTGATTGGTGATTACATTTTACTAAAATGTAACATTTGGGGGGCTTTTTTTTTTTTTTTTTTTTTTACAACCTCAGAAACTCCTTCCTGACTCTCTCTTGCTTCTTCTGTCACCTGCCCATCAATATATTTCATTTTGGTCCATTTAATAGATATTTGTTTAATAAGTGCTTTCTGTGATGCTGGAGATGCCATGAAGGTATAGCAAGTGTTAGGGAAATACAGCTATTAAGACATGGTCCTGGTCCTCTAAAACTTACTGTCTGGTGAGGCAGACAAATAATTTTATTAGTCGTGTATGTGCAGTGGGAGAAGTTAAGTCCTGTGCTGGACTTATTTGTCGAGTGTTGTAGTGGCCCAGAGGAGGGTTATCTAAATCACCCTGGTGCTCAGGGAAAACTTCTTATAGGAAACGGAACTTTGAATGAAACTTTTTCTTGTTGCCTACCAGTACAAAAAATTTAAATAAAATGCACAGATTGTGTTATAGGTCACTGAATTTTGACAAATGCATACATCCATGTAAATACCACTCAATCAAGATATAAATCATTTTCACAGAAATTCCCTTCATGCTTCCTTCCAGCCAGCATCCCAGCCCCATCCACCACTGCAGAAGCAATCAGGTGCATTGCCCTTGGTCTAGGCATTGACAGTAGGAAGAGGAAGAGGAAGGGCAATTCCATGGGGAGGAATACTCTGCAAAGGCATGGACATGTGAGAAATTGTGGCATAATGTAAAGGACCTCCAGTCCTCTGGTGTCGTACTGCTGGGGCTGAGGCATGTCCTCTGTTAGGTAGAATCTCACTAGGTAGGTAGATGACACTAGGAGCCAGTTCACCAAGGGATGGGAAGCCAAACTACTTGATTTTCATCCTCTAAGACAAAGGGGGTGTGGAAGTGTTTTGGGGAGAGAGTAGTACTGGTACTATGACCAGTATACTTATTATACTTATTATTATTATTATTATTTTTGCTAATTAAGGTAATTTTTTTCCAATTTTTTATTGTGGTGAAATATACACAGTGTAACATTTGCTTTCTTAACCATTCTTAAGTATACAGTTCAGTGGTCTTAAATACATTTATGTTATTGTGCAACAATCACCACTACCCATCTCCATCTCCAGATCTCTTTTTATCTTATAAAACTGAAACATACCTATGAAATAATAACTCCCCATTTCCCCCTGCCCCCCCAGTCCCTGGAACCCACTGTCTTACCTTCCTTATGTATGAATTTGACTACTTTAGAGACCTCATCTGAGTGGATGCCTGGCTGGCTCAGTCAGTAGAGCATGTGACCCTTGATCTTGGGGTTGTAAGTTCAAGCCCCATGCTGGGTGTAGAGACTATTTCAAAAAATAAAAGATACCCCATGTAGGTGGAATCAGAATATTTGTCCTTTTGTGTCTGATGTACTTCTCTTAGCATAATGTCCTCAAGGTTCATCTGTCAAGAATATGACAATTTTCGGGTGCCTGGGTGGCTCAGTGCATTAAGCCACTGCCTTCGGCTCAGGTCATGATCTCAGGGTCCTGGGATCGAGTCCTGCATCGGGCTCTCTGCTCAGCAGGGAGCCTGCTTCCCTCTCTCTCTCTCTCTCTCTCTCTCTCTCTGCCTGCCTCTCTGTCTACTTGTGATCTCTCTCTGTCAAATAAACAAATAAAATCTTTAAAAAAAATATTTAAAAAAAAAAAAGAATATGACAATTTTCTTCCTTTTTAAGTCTGAATCCTTTATATATATAGACATACGTTTTGCTTCTGCATTCATCCTTTAATGGAATTTTGAGTTGCTTCCACATTTTACCTACTGTGAATAATGCCGTTAATGAATTTAAATGTACAAATATCTGTTTGAGACTCTGCTTTCAGTTCTTTTGAGGATATACCCAGAAGTGGAATGGCTGGATCATATGGTAATTCTACATTTATTTTTTTGAGGAACCACCCAACTGTTTTCCACAGTGGGCATCCTATGTTACACTCCCACCAGCAGAACACAGGGTTCCAAATTGTCCAAATCTTTGCCAACACTTGTTGTTTTCTGTCTTTTTTTTTTCTTTTTTGATAGCAGCCACCCTAATGGGTATGAGTGGTATCTCACTATAGTTTTGATTTGTATTTCCCTGATAACTGAGACCTTAATTTTAAAGTGATCACTCTGGCAGAAGTGAAGTTGGAGGAGTGGATGGAAACCACAGTGGAGGAAGAGAGACCCTGACAGATGTGATTACTGTAATTCGGAAGTGATGGAGACCTGAGGCAAGATGGTGGCTGGTGGAAGTGGAGCAAAGCAAGTGTATGGGAGAAGAGTTAAGGAGACAGACTCTCCACGACTTGGTGGTTAGATAGAGGTTGAAGGAAAGGGAAGAATTTACAAACTAAGGCACCTACAAAGCAGAACACACATGTTTTTTCCCTCAGCAACACCAGATTTTGTGCATGCTCCGTGCCCCACCATATTTCAAGATTTTCCTTATTCAGTTACCAGCTAGTTGGTGGCGAACATTAGAACTCAGAACCCTGGCTCCCAGCCCAGGTGGGGAATTATTTCAACCATATTTTTAGGGCCCCTTAAATATCTCAAGAATGGGCTAATTGTTTTTTTGCTTGTTTGATTTTTGAATAGGCTAATTGTTATGCTTAAGCGAATCAGGCTTGGGCTCCTTTCCTCAAGGAGTGACTGGTATTTTCAATCTATGACTCTTTAAAAAAAGAAGATGTATTTATCATTTGAGAGAGAGAGAGAGAGCACATAAGTAGGAGGGGCAGAGGCAGAAGGAACAAGAACCCCAAGCGGACTCTGCTCTGAGCGCAGAGCCGGAGGTGGGGGACCTGATCCCAGGACCCTGAGGCCATGACCGAACTGAAACTGAATCCTTATCTCAATAACGATGCCATCCAGCTGTCCTCATCGATGACTTTTTAAAAACAGCTTTATAAAGATATGATTCACATGCTGAATCTGCAATTCAGTCCAATCTGCAATTGGTCCATTTAAAGGGTGTAATTCAGTGGTTTTAATATATTGACACGTTGTGTAGCCACCACCACAATCGATATTAGAATATTTTTATCACCCAAAAAAGAAAGCCCGTACACATGAGTATCACTCCCAAACACCACCTCCCCCACCAGCAGTAGGTATCCACTAATTTGCTTCCGTTCCTATACATATGTTGATTCTGGAGTACTGACATAAATGGAATCATACAATATGTGGTCTTTTATAATGAACTTCTTCCTTTTAGGGTGTTTCCAAGATTTATCCTTGCTGTAGCGAGTGTTAGTACTTTATTTCTTCTTCTCATTGAATAATATTCCATTGTATGGATAGGCCAAATTTTGTCTATGCACTAATCAGTTGATGGACATTTAGGTTTTTTTTCCACTTTTTGGCTAATATGAACAGTGCTGCCATGAACACTCATGTACAAATCATCTATGATTTTATTTTTTTACTTTTAATTTTTTTTAACATATAATGTATTATTTGCTTTAGGATTCACAGGTCTGTGAATCATCAGTCTTACACATTTCACGGCGCTCACCATAGCACATACACTCCCCCAGTGTCCATCACCCAGCCATCCTATCCCTACCCTCTCACCCCCTAGCAACCTTCAGTTTGTTTCCTGAGATTAAGAGTCTTTTATGGTTTGTCTCCCTTCCCGGTCCCATCTTGTTTCATTTTTTCCCTCCATTCCCCCCACAACTCCACCCTGCCTCTCAAATTCCTCATATCAGAGAGATATATGATATATGATATATGATAATTGTCTTTCTCTGTGAGATAATTGTATTTTGCTTAGAATAATACCCTCTAGTTCCATCCACATTATTACAAATGTCAGGATTTCAATTTTTTTTTAATTCTATTTTTTATAAACATATATTTTTATCCCCAGGGGTACAGGTCTGTGAATCACCCGGTTTACACACTTCATAGCATTCACCATAGCACATACCCTCCCCGATGTCCATAACCCCACCCCCCCAACCCCCCTCCCCCCATCAACCCTCAGTTTGTTTTGTGAGATTAAGAGTCACTTATGGTTTGTCTCCCTCCCAATCCCATCTTGTTTCATTTACTCTTCTCCTACCCCCTTAACCCCCCATGTTGCATCTCCTCTCCCTCATATCAGGGAGATCATATGATAGTTGTCTTTCTCTGATTGACTTATTTCGCTAAGCATGATACCCTCTAGTTCCATCCACGTCGTCGCAAATGGCAAGATTTCATTTCTTTTGATGGCTGCATAGTACTCCATTGTGTATATATACCACATCTTCTTTATCCATTCGTCTGTTGATGGACATCTAGGTTCTTTCCATAGTTTGGCTATTGTAGACATTGCTGCTATAAACATTCGGGTGCACGTGCCCCTTTGGATCACTACGTTCGTATCTTTAGGGTAAATATCCAACAGTGCAATTGCTGGGTCATAGGGTAGTTCAATTTTCAACATTTCGAGGAACCTCCGTTCTGTTTTCCAGAGTGGTTGCACCAGCTTGCATTCCCACCAACAGTGTAGGAGGGTTCCCCTTTCTCCGCATCCTCGCCAGCATCTGTCATTTCCTGACTTGTTAATTTTAGCCATTCTGACTGGTGTGAGGTGATATCTCATTGTGGTTTTGATTTGTATTTCCCTGATGCCGAGTGATATGGAGCACTTTTTCATGTGTCTGTTGGCCATCTGGATGTCTTCTTTGCAGAAATGTCTGTTCATGTCTTCTGCCCATTTCTTGATTGGATTATTTGTTCTTTGGGTGTTGAGTTTGCTAAGTTCTTTATAGATTTTGGACACTAGCCCTTTATCTGGTATGTCGTTTGCAAATATCTTCTCCCATTCTGTCAGTTGTCTTTTGGTTTTGTTAATTGTTTCCTTTGCTGTGCAAAAGCTTTTGGTCTTGATGAAATCCCAATAGTTCATTTTTGCCCTTGCTTCCCTTGCCTTTGGTGATGTTCCTAGGAAGACGTTGCTGTGGCTGAGGTTGAAGAGGTTGCTGCCTGTGTTCTCCTCAAGGATTTTGATGGATTCCTTTCTCACATTGAGGTCCTTCATCCATTTTGAGTCTATTTTCGTGTGAGGATTTCAATTTTTGATGGCTGAATAATATTCCATTGTATATCTATACCACATCTTCTTTATCCATTCATCTGTTGATGGACATCTAGGCTCTTTCCATAGTTTGGCTATTGAGGACATTGCCACTGTAAACATTCGGGTGCATGTGCCCCTTTGGATCACTACATTTGTATCTTTAGGGTAAATACTCAGTAGTGCAATTCCTGGGTCGAAGGGTAGCTCTATTTTCAACACTTTGAGGAACCTCCATGCTGTTTTCCAGAGTGGCTGCACCAGCTTGCATTCCCACCAACAGTGTAGGAGGGTTCCCCTTTCTCCACATTCTTGCCAGCATCTGTTGTTTCCTGATTTGTGAATTTTAGCCATTCTGACTGGTGTGAGGTGGTGTCTCATTGTGGTTTTGATTTGTATTTCCCTGTTGCTGAGTGATGTGGAGCACTTTTTCATGTGTTTATTGGTTATCTGGATGTCTTCTTTGTCTATTGTCTTATTTGTCTAGAAATGTCTATTCATGTCCTCTGCCCATTTCTTGATATTTGTTCTTTTGGTGTTGAGTTTGATAAGTTCTTTATAGATTTTGGATACTGGCCCTTTATCTGGTATGTCATTTGCAAATATCTTCTCCCATTCTGTCTGTTGTCTTTTGGTTTTGTTGACTGTTTCCTTTGCCGTGCAAATCTTTTGATCTTGATGAAGTCCCACTAGTTCATTTTTGCCCTTGGCTTCCTCGCCTTTGAGATGTTTCTAGGAAGAAGTTGCTGTGGCTGAGGTCGAAGAGGTTGCTGCCTGTGTTCTCCTCAAGGATTTTGATGGAGTCCTTTCTCACACTGAGGTTGTTCATCCATTTTGAGTCTATTTTTGTGTGTGATGTAAGGAAATGGTCCAGTTTCATTCTCCTGCATGTGGCTGTCCAATTTTCCCAACACAATTTGTTGAAGAGGCTGTCTTTTTTCCATTGGACATTCTTTCCAGCTTTGTCAATGTTTAGTTGACCATAGAGTTGAGGGTCTACTTCTGGGCTCTCTATTCTGGCCCATTGATCTATGTGTCTGTTTTCTGCCAGTACCATACTGTCTTGATGATGACAGTTTTGTAATAGAGCTTGAAGTCTGGAATTGTGATACCACCAACTTTGGCTTTCTTTTTCAACATTCCTCTGGCTATTTGAGGTCTTTTTTTGGTTCCATATAAATTTTAGGAATATTTGTTCCATTTCTTTGAAAAAAATTGGTGGTGCTTTGATAGGGATTGCATTAAATGTGTAGATTGCCTTAGGTAGCATAGACATTTTCACAATATTTCTTCTTCCAATCCATGAGCATCAAACGTTTTTCCATTTCTTTGAGTCTTCCTCAATTTCTTTCATGAGTACTTTATAGTTTTCCTAGTACAGATTCTTTGCTTCTTTGGTTAGGTAGGTATCTTATGGGTTTGGGTGCAATTGTAAATGGGATTGACTCCTTAATTTCTCTTTCTTCTGTCTTGTTGTTGGTGTATAGAAATGCAACTGATTTCTGTGCATTGATTTTATATCCTGACACTTTACTGAATTCCTGAACAAGTTCTACAAGATTTGGAGTGGAGTCTTTTGGGTTTTCTACATAAAGTATCATATCATCTGCAAAGAGTGATAGTTTGACTTCTTCTTTGCCTATTCAGATGCCTTTTATTTCTTTTTGTTGTCTGACTGTTGAGGCTAGGACTTCTAGTACCACGTTGAATAGCAGTGATGATAGGGGACATCACTGCTGTGTTCCTGACCTTAGTGGAAAAGCTCTCAGTTTTTCTGCATTGAGAATGATATTCACTGTGAGTTTTTCATAGGTGGCTTTTATGATATTGAGGTGTGTACCCTCTATCCCTACACCCTGAAGAGTTTAGATCAAGAAAGGATGCTGTACTTTGTCAAATGCTTTTTTCATTATCTATTGAGAATATCATATGGTTCTTGTTCTTTCTTTTATTAATGTATTGTATCACATTGATTGATTTGCAGATGTTGAGCCAACCTCGCAGCCCAGGAATAAGTCCCACTTGGTCGTGGTGAATAATCCTTTTAATGTACTATTGGATCCTATTGGCTAGTATTTTGGTGAGAATTTTTGTATTCATGTTCATCAAGGGCATTGGTCTGTAATTCTCTTTTTTGTTGGGGTCTTTGTCTGGTTTGGGGATCAAGGTAATGCTGGCCTCATAAATGAGTTTGGAAGTTTTCCTTCCATATCTATTTTTTGGAATAATTTCAGCAGAATAGGTATTAATTCGTTAAGTGTTTGGTAGAATTCCCCCGAGAAGCCATCTGGCCCTGGACTCTTGTTTGTTGGGAGATTTTTGATGATTGCTTCAATCTCCTTACCGGTTATGGGTCCGCAGGTCTTCTATTACTTCCTGGTTCAGTTTTGGTCGTTTATATGTCTTTAGGAATGCATCCATTTCTTCCAGATTGTCAAATTTGCTGGCGTATTGTTGCTCATAATATGTTCTTATAGTTGTTTGTATTTCTTTGGTGTTGGTTGTGATCTCTCCTCTTTCATTCATGATTTCATTAATTTGGGTCCTTTCTCTTTTCTTTTTGATAAGTCTGGCCAGGGGTTTATCAATCTTATTAATTCTTTCAAAGAACCAGCTACTAATTTTCTTAATCTGTTCTACTGTTCTTTTAATTTCTATTTCATTGATTTCTGCTCTGGTCTTTATTATTTCCCTTCTCCTGCTGGATTTAGGCTTTCTTTGCTGTTCTTTCTCCAGCTCCTTTAGGTGTAGGTTTAGGTTGTGTATTTGAGACCTTTCTTGTTTCTTTCTTTTTTTTTTTTTTTAAGATTTTATTTATTTATTTGACAGACAGAGATCACAAGTAGGCAGAGAGGTAGGCAGAGAGAAAGGAGGAAGCAGGCTCTCTGCTCAGCAGAGAGCCTGATGCAGGGCTCGATCCCAGGACCCTGGGATCATGACCCGAGCTGAAGGCAGAGGCCTTAACCCACTGAGCCTCCCAGGCGCCCCACTTTCTTGTTTCTTGAGAAATCCTTGTATTGCTATATATTTTTCTCTCAGGACTGCCTTTTCTGTGTCCCACAGATTTTGAACAGTTGTGTTCTCATTATCATTTGTTTCCATGTATTTTAAAAATTCTTCTTTAATTTCCTGGTTGACACATTCATTCTTTAGTAGGATGCTCTTTAGTCTCCATGTATTTGAGTTCTTTCCAACTTTCCTCTTGTGATTGAGTTCTATCTTCACAGCATTGTGGTCTGAAAATATGTAGGGAATGATCCCAATCTTTTGGTACTGGCTGAGACCTGATTTGTGACCCAGGATGTGATCTCTTCTGGAGAATGTTCCATGTGCACTAGAGAAGAATGTGTACTCTCTTGCTTTGGGATGGAATGTTCTGAATAGATCTGTGATGTCCATCTGGTCCAATGTGTCATTTAAAGCCTTTATTTCCTTGTTGATCTTTTGGTTGGATGATCTGTCCAGTGAGGGGGGTGTTAATGTCCAGTGAGGGGATGTTAAAGTCCCCTACTATTATTATATGATTGTCAATGTGTTTCTTTGATTTTGTTATTAATTGGTTTATATAGTTGGCTGCTTCCATGTTAGAGGCATATATATTTAAAATTGTTAGCTCTTCTTATTGGACAGACCCTTTGAGTATGATGTAGTGTCCTTCCTCATCTCTTATTATAGTCTTTGGCTTAAAATCTAATTAATCTGATAGAAGGATTGCCACCCCAACTTTCTTTTGATGTCCATTAGCATGGTAAATTGTTTTCCACCCCCTCACTTTAAATCTGGAGGTGTCTTTGGGTATAAAATGAGTTTCTTGAAGACAGCATAACAATAGGTCTTGTTTTTTTATCCATTCTGATACCCTGTGTCTTTTGATTGGGGCATTTAGCCCATTTACATTCAGGGTAACTCTTGAGAGATATGAATTTAGTGCCATTGTATTGCCTGTAAGGTGACTGTTACTGTATACTGTCTCTGTTCCTTTCTGATCTGTTACTTTTAGGCTCTCTCTTTGCTTAGAGGACCGCTTTCAATATTTCCTATAGGGCTGGTTTGGTGTTTACAAATTCTTTTAGTTTTTGTTTGTTCTGGAAGTTTTTTTTTATCTCTCCTTCTATTTTCAATGATAGCCTAGCTGGATATAGAATTCTTGGCTTTATGTTTTTTCTCATTTAGTGCTCTGAATATATCATGCCAGTCCTTTCTGGCCTGCCGGGTCTCTGTGGATAAGTCTGCTGCCAATTTCATATTTTTTCCAGTTGTATGTTACAGACTTCTTGTCCTGGGCTGCTTTCAGGATTTTCTCTTGGTCACTAAGACTTGTAAATTTTACTATTAGATGATGGGGTGTAGACCTATTTTTATTATTTTGAGGGGGGTTCTCTCCACCTCCTGGATTTTGATGCTTGTTCTCTTTGCCATAATAAGGAAATTCTCTACAATAATTAGCTCCAATATACCTTCTGCCCCCCTCTCTCTTTCTTCTTCATCTGGAATCCCAATTATTCTAATATTGTTTCATCTTATGGTATCACGTATCTCCAAATTCTGCCCTCGTGGTCCAGTAGTTCTTTGTCTCTATTTTGCTCAGCTTCTTTATTCTCCATCACATGTTCTTCTGTATCACTGATTCTCTCTTCTGTCTCATTTGTCCTAGCAGTAAGAACCTCCATTTTTTATTGCACCTCATTAATAGCTTTTTAAAATTTTAACTTGGTTTGATTTTAGTTCTTTTATTTCTCCGGAAAGGGCTTTTGTTTCCCCGAAAGGGATTCTATAGTATCTTCCATGCTTTTTTTTTTTTTTTGATTCCAGCTAGCACCCTGATAATCATCATTCTGAACTCTAGATCTGACATCTTAGTAATGTCCATATTGATTAGGTTCCTAGCCATTGGTACTGCCTCTTGTTCTTCTTTTTGAGGTGTGTTTTTCCACTTTGTCATTTTATCCAGATAAGAATAGATGAATGAGCGAACAAAATACTAAAAGGGTAGCAGTGACCCCAGAAAAATATGCACTAACGAAATCGGAACCGGGGGGGGGGGGGGGTGATGAAGAGAAAAAAGGAGGGAAAATATATATATATATATATATATATATATATATATATATATATATATATTAGACTGGTGAATAGAATAGAGCCACTCACTTGATTTTGGGTGTATTTTGGTCTGTTAGAAGAAAGTGCCTCCCAAAATTTTAAAGAAAAAGAAATATAATATATATATATATGGGTAAACACAATGAAGGGATGGAATATGACTGTAAAGATAAAAATTTAAAAAGATTCTAAAAAAGGAACTGATAAGATAAGAAATTGGTTGAAAAAAGAAAAAAAAAAAGAGGAAAGAATGTCACCAGGTTGGAGACTAGAACAAAGTCATGTGCTAGACTGAGGGTGTATTTTGATCTGTTAGCAGAAACTGTATCCCAAAAATTTAAAGGAAGAACAACCTATATGTATACAAAAAATAAGACTAAATATGGTGAAAGACTACAACATGAGTATAATAATGAAAATTTAAAAAGATTTTTAAAAAGGTATTGATAAGATAGAATAGTTAAAAAATATTAAAATAAGAAAGAGGAAAAATTTTAAAAATAGAATGAGAAAAAAATAAAATTTAAAAAATTTAACTTTGAAAGACTAAAGAATTATGGGGAAAAAGCTGTATCCCCATAGCTCTGAAGTTTTGCAGTTCTCATTGATTGGTGAACTTGGTCTTGGCTGGATGTTCTTGCTGATCTTCTGGGGGAGGGGCCTGTTGCAGTGATTCTCAAATGTTTTTGCCCAATGCAGAATTGTACTGCCCTTGCCAGGGGCCAGGCTAAGCAATCTGCTTGGTTTCACTCTCAATAGCTTTTGTTCCCTGAATGCTTTCCATACAACTTTGGAGGACAGGAATGAAGATGGTGGCCTCCAAATTTCCATCCAGGAAGAGCTGAGAGCTCAAGGCCCCACTCCTCAGTGCACTCTCAGAGAAAAGCAGTCAATCCCTCCTGTCTCTCTGATCTCTGGCCGCGCTCTGAACTCGCCCGGCCTGTGACCGAGCATTTCTATTTCTAGTGCATGGCCCCATTTGGAGTCTCCAAACCCAGCAGATTCCTGCTATGCACTCCCATGCTGCTCTTCCTGGAGATGGAAGGAGGGGGTCTCCTGGATCTGCCACTTCTGGGGTTCCTGCTCGAAGAGCAGTGGTCCAACTGTGCTTTGGATCATGGTTTAAGGTAACCTCGAGCTGAAAGCCCACTCCTCAGCTCTGTCTCTGCAGCCGGCTTCCCTGCTCCGATACCTGGGAGCTCTGCCACATTCAGGCACCCCTGGTCTTTTTGTGACCCCGCAGGTCCTGAGACCACACTGTCTCAGCAAGGGCTCTACCTCCTGCTTAGCCTCTAGAGCAATGTCCCTCAGTGGAGAAGACTTCTAAAAGCTCTGACTTTGTGCTCTGGGGCTCTACTGCTTGCTGGGAGCCAACCCCTCCCCCCATGACCTATCTTCCCATATATTGCCTCGGATTCACTTCTCCACACATCCTACCTTCCAGAAGGTGGTCAATTTTCTGTTCCTAGAATTGCTGCTCTTCTTCTCTTTGATCTCCTGTTGAGTTTGTAGATGTTCAGAATGGTTTGATAACTATCTAGCTGAACTCCTGGGACCTGATGATATTTGGGTCTCCTACTCCTCCTCCATCTTGCTCCCCCTTCCCAAATCAATCTATGATTTTAGATGGGAATGGCTACCTAGTGGGGTTGTTGCAAAAATAAAGTGAGAGAGTACATGCAAAGCACCAAATTCAGTGCTTAATACATGGCCAAGTGCAAACTAAATGGTGTTTCCATATGAGGATGGTGATAATGATGACAGGAGTCTCTTTTAGGAACAAGAGTTTTTTTTTTTTTAATTGAAATATAATTGGCATATTACATTGTATTAGTTTAAGGTGTACAGCATAATGATTTGGTATTTTCATGCATTATGAAATGACCACCACAATAAGTCTAATTGGCATCCATCACCACCCATAGTCTCAAATTATCTTTTTTTTCTTTTAAAGATTTTATTTATTTATTTGACAGACAGAGACCACAAGTAGGCAGAGAGGCAGGCAGAGAGAGAAAGAGGGGAAGCAGGCTCCCTGCTGAGCAGAGAGCCCGATGCGGGGCTCAATCTCAGGACCCTGGGATCATGACTTGAGCCGAAGGCAGAGGCTTTAAGCCACTGAGCCACCCAGGCACCCCTCAAATTATCTTTTTCTTATGATGAGAAGTTTTAAGATCTATCCTCTTAGCAAGTTTTGTCTATGCAGTATAGTTTTGTTGTTTTTTTTTTTAGAGAGAGAGAGAGAGAGAGCTTGTGAGCTGGGGGAGGGTCAAAGGGAGAGGGAGAGAATCCCAAGCAGACTCTCTGCTCAGTGTGGAGCCCTACATGGAGCTTGATCTCATAACCCCAAGACCATGATGCAAACCAGAACCAAGAGTTGGATGCTCAACCAACTGAGCCACTCCTACAGTAGTCCTAACTACAGTCATCATGCTGTACATTCCTAGAGGTGGTTATTAATGGATGTCAAGCATTTCTTTCTTTCCTTTTGTCCTATTCTCCAGTCATGTTCATCTTTCCCTTTTAAGTTCCTCCTTCCTTTCTCTTGTCTTCTTTTCCCTTTCCCACCCAAGTTATACTTTAACATTATTGATGATTCCCTTATGTATTACTTAGTGCCTGGTAGCCTGAGCACAGGGCTGTAAACTTTGTTACGTTTTGGGAATGACCTGGACCATGTCTTGGGTGCAAGTAGGGAAATGCACAGGAAATTATTGCTGGGAAAGTCTAGAAGAATTTTTATGGACTCAAGAGGCTCTATTTAGGTGGCCAGACCTAATGTAAGGTTTTCACAATTATCCAAGTTTTATAACTCCTTTTTATAGCAAATGCTCAGAGGTTTTTGTCCTTAAAGAGTGCTTAGGTGTTTCTATACTTCTGTGCAAGATAATTATTTTTCATAGGCATTTATCTTAATATTAAATAAATTCTTTTTATCAACCCAAAGAAAATGGCAAATAACCATGAAGAAAACTTGCATTTCAAAGTTCAAGTGGTTAAAACACTTTGAGGGCAAAGTTCTATTTTATCGATAGGAAATTGTTAAATTTGTTTCTCTGTAAAATCTAGTAATCTGTTCCCTTATGTGAAGAGAGATAAATATGTAATTAAATAAATATTGCTTGGCATCAAACAATTGATCAAATATTTCAATGAAGACAATTTCATGCTCAGTGTTGGTGTTGGATGGTGCCTGCATTTGAAACTTCCTTTCATATTAATTCATATTAATTCAATATGTCACTGATCTCTCTCTTTGATTCACACAAGGGAACAGAGACAATTCTTTTCTGTGGGACCTCAAAAGCAAAAGCTGAACTGACACAAGCAGAGGAAATGAAACAAGATTCATTAGGCCTTTTTGAAAACATGCGACGTGGTTGTGCTTTCTTCTGACTAAATTGATAGTTTATTTGCTTTTGAAGTATGAAAAAGGAAAACCGTTACCTGAAAGAAGCCTCAATCCCTGGAGCAAGGACAGCCTGCCTTTGGGAGTTCTCAGCCCCTTGTGGACTGTTTGCTTTTGTGAACCGCTTCTCCAGAGACAACATTAGAATGCAAATTTGTTTGAAAAATTAAGTTGTTTTTCATGCTATGAAAAGTGAACTTGTATGAGTAAACACTCTCTGGCTTAGCTTTTCTTTCTTTCTTTCTTTCTTTCAAGATCTTGTTTATTTATTTGAGAGAGAGCAAGAAGCAGGGGAAGGGGCAGAGGAAGAAATAGACTCCCTGCTGAGCAGGGAACCCAATACAGGGGCTCCATCCAGGGATCCTGAGATCATGACCTGAGATGAAGGCAGATGCTTACCTGACTGAGCCACCCAGGCACCCCTGGGTTTACTGTTTCCATGTGAAAAATAAAGGAATCGTAGACCATGAAACCATGCCAGAAAGACCTGATGGGAAAGAGCTAGATGCAGTGATATACTATTTCAAAAGAGCTACAAGCCAATAAGAAAATGATAAAAGATACAAATAACAGAATTCAAGAAAGAACTAGAATTAAAAGGAGAAAAATCATTTTGGAAAAGAAGGCCAAACCAGAAGGAATGGTAGAGCAGACATAACAGAAGGTAAAAATAATTATAATTAATCAAAAATAAAGAAAGAAATAAAAAAGGATTTGAGAGAAATGACAAATAGAAATTATAAGAAAAGTCTGAAATATGGATAATTGGAGCCTGTGGAGAGGAAGAAGAGAAAAGAAATGGAACTGGACCTGTGTTAGAATTAAAAATCAAGAAAAATTACCTGTAATATTTTCTGGAGTGTTTTGTCCTACAGATTGAAAGAGCACACCATGTACCTAAGAATACTGATCCAGAACTACCAACACAAGCACATTTTATAGAACAATTGCTGGACTTTAAAGAGACAGAAAAATTTTCTTGGAGCAGTTAGAAAATCAGCTTATTACTAGAATTTTGACAGCAAAGCTTTATTCCAGGGGAAAGTGGAATAATATATTTAAGATGCTCAAGGAAGGAAAATGTGAGTGAAGGATTGTATATCCAGTAAGATTGACACAAACTTGATCAACAAACAAGGGGAATACTGTTCTTGTGGACCCTTATTAGAGTATACTAGAGTATCCACAAGAATACTGTTCTTGTGGACCCTTATTAGAGTATCATGAAGATTAGGGAGACATTGACACAAGACTGGTGGTGAGCATGAGATACTCTGTTGTTTATAGAACTAAGACTTAATGAGGATTTTAAAAGGGTGATTACAATATGTAGAGGTAATATGGTCTATCAACATAGATCTGGCACAACCACTGAAAAAGAGGGTGGGGGGACCTGTGTGGTACAGTTGGTTGAGCATCCAACTCTTGGTTTCGGCTCAGGTCATAACCTCATGGATCATGAGATTGAGGCCCCTGTCCTCCATACTCAGTGGGAGTCTACTTGAGAGTTTTTCCTCTCTCTCCCTCTACCTCTGTGCTTCCCCATACTCTTGATTTCTTTCTCAAAGAAATAAACCAATCTTTAAAAAAAAAAAAAAAGAAAAAGAGGCGAGAATGAGGTCCACCTAAGGAAAAAAAAATTCAACTATTTTCTCTAATCATAATTTGTGGTGGCTTTATTATTATGATTCTGACTATTGTACCATTATTATAGGTAGAGCAAACAATGGGATATTCTGTTCTATCATCCTCTTGATAGATGGATTGTCCTTGAGAAGTAGAAATCTTACTATAGAAGGAAGGAAATGCCATTCTCTAGGAACCATGAATGGCTCTAGTGCCCAGTTTATGGTCTTGAAATACCATGTTTTGTTAAAAGAAACTAGGGCTTCTTGGCAAAATGGCTGATTCTAGGTCTGGAGTAGGAAATATAGAGATGAACTGGAGCATCTTGACTACCATGTAGTAAGGAGGCTTTCAAAGGATACCAGAGATATGGACAAGAGGTTCAGCAGCCATTTTGAAGAGGCCACCACAGGTCAAAGGTGAAACAATTTGAGACCTAATAAGAGTAATATTTAAATCCATTATTTCATAATGATATCTAAAAAGAAAACTAGTTGCTCCCCTTTTGAGGATGACAACCAATTTATAATTGTGAAAACTGAACAAAAACAAAGAATTGACTGTTTATTCTGCCTATCCTTTATCAACCTTGCAACTGGGTAACCGAAATGGTAGATGAGGGGAAATATCTTTTTTATAAGATTATTCCAGCCAACCAATGAAAACAATGTGATACAATTAGAATACCACCATCCTCTCTATCTCAAATGAATTCATGAACCTAGGCACTGAGCACAAACCAATGCCAACGTTAAAAAGAGTGAAAAGCAGACATCACATACTTCCTGGTGCAAGATCACATCACCATTTCATTTTGCCAAAAGAATGGAATTTGTGTGTCATCAACCCTCTGAATCCAGTGGCCAATGTGCAGGAAATACAGAAGATGGAGGAACATGCCAGCCTGCACCATGAGCATGCAGTCATCCAAATCTAGATGAGAGGAAACTCCACGGGTGGAAGAATGTAGGTCCTTCTACAGATACGTTGTAAGGGAGAGAAAGGGACAGAGTGGGGGTATACCAAGTTAAATGAGGGAGCAAACTAAATTGTGCACCCCTGGGTAATAAAACCATACATAACACAAGAACGTGATTATCATTTTAGGGGGACAGGTAGAGGCTGTGATTAGTATGGGGCACACGGAGGATAGTTCACCAAGTTGTTCTATCATAAACACATTACCATCCTTGCTTTATCACATACATGGCCATCTGTCTATCCCTCCCTCCACCCATCATCAGTCCTTCCTATTTTCTGATACATTTCAATGTAAATTTCAGCCATTTGTAAATTTCCCTTTCAGTACTTCTGTACTTCAACATCATTAGCTAGAGTTCAATATTTTACTTATAGGGTCTTTTGATGTAAAATTTACATAAAATGAAGATCACAAATCTGAGTTTTAACCAATGCGTAACTCAGACTCCTATTAAGATGTACATTACCTGTCTCACGTTGAGGTCTTTTATCCATTTTGAGTTTATCTTTGTGTACGGTGTAAGAGAATGGTCAAGTTTCATTCTTCTACATATATCCAGTTTTCCCAGCACCATGTATTGGAGAGACTGTCTTTTTTCCACTGTATATTTTTTCCTGTTTTGTCGAAGATTATTTGACCATAGAGTCGAGGGTCCTTATCTGGGCTCTCTACTCTGTTCCACTGGTCTATGTGTCTGTTTTTATGCCAGTACCATGCTGTCTTGGTGATCACAGCTTTGTAGTAAAGCTTGAAATCAGGTAATGTGATGCCGCCAGTTTTATTTTTGTTTTTCAACATTTCCTTAGCGATTCGGGGTGTCTTCTGATTCCATACAAATTTTAGGATTATTTGCTCCAGCTCTTTGAAAAATACCAGTGGAATTTTGATCGGAATGGCATTAAAAGTATAGATTGCTCTAGGCAGTATAGACATTTTAACGATGTTTATTCTTCTGATCCAAGAGCATGGAATGGTCTTCCATCTTTTTGTGTCTTCTTCAATTTCTTTCATGAGTGTTCTGTAGTTCCTCGAATACAGATCCTTTACCTCTTTGGTTAGGTTTATTCCCAGCTATCTTATAGTTCTTGGTGCTATAGTAAATGGAATCGATTCTCTAATTTCCCTTTCTGTATTTTCATTGTTAGTGTATAAGAAAGCCACAGATTTCTGTACATTAACTTTGTATCCTGCCACGTTGCTGAATTGTTGTATGAGTTCTAGTAGTTTGGGGGTGGAGTCTTTTGGGTTTTCCATATAAAGAATCATGTCATCTGCGAAGAGAGAGAGTTTGACTTCTTCATTGCCAATTTGGATACCTTTTATTTCTCTTTGTTGTCTGATTGCTGTTGCTAGGACTTCTAATACTATGTTGAACAAGAGTGGTGAAAGTGGGCATCCTTGTCGTGTTCCTGATCTCAACGGGAAGGCTGCAAGCTTTTTCCCATTGAGGATGATATTTGCTGTGGGTCTTTCATAGATAGATTTTATGAAGTTCAGGAATGTTCCCTCTATCCCTATACTTTGAAGCGTTTTAATCAGGAATGGATGCTGGATTTTGTCAAATGCTTTTTTTGCATCAATTGAGAGGACCATGTAGTTCTTCTCTCTTCTCTTATTAATTTGTTCTATCACATTGATTGATTTGCGAATGTTGAACCATCCTTGTAGCCCAGGAATGAATCCCACCTGGTCATAGTGGATAATCTTTTTAATGTGCTGTTGGATCCTGTTTGCTAGGATCTTGTTGAGAATCAACTCAACGTGAGACAGGAATCCATCAGAATCCTAGAGGAGAATATAGGCAGTAACCTCTTCGATATCAGCCACAGCAACTTCTTTCAAGATATGTCTCCAAAGGCAAGGGAAACAAAAGCGAAAATGAACTTTTGGGACTTCATCAAAATCAAAAGCTTCTGCACAGCAAAGGAACAGTCAACAAAACAAAGAGGCAACCCACGGAATGGGAGAAGATATTTGCAAATGACAGTACAGACAAAAGGTTGATATCCAGGATCTATAAAGAACTCCTCAAACTCAACACACACAAAACAGACAATCATATAAAAAAAATGGGCAGAAGATATGAACAGACACTTCTCCAATAAAGACATACAAATGGCTATCAGACGCATGAAAAAATGTTCATCATCACTAGCCATCAGGGAGATTCAAATTAAAACCACATTGAGATACCACCTTACACCAGTTAGAATGGCCAAAATTAGCAAAACAGGAAACAACATGTGTTGGAGGGGATGTGGAGAAAGGGGAACCCTCATATGCTGTTGGTGGGAATGCAAGTTGGTGCAGCCACTTTGGAGAACACTGTGGAGATTCCTCAAGAAATTAAAAATAGAGCTTCCCTATGACCCTGCAATTGCACTACTGGGTATTTACCCCAAAGATACAGATGTAGTGAAAAGAAGGGCCATCTGTACCCCAATGTTTATAGCAGCAATGGCCACGGTCGCCAAACTGTGGAAAGAACCAAGATGCCCTTCAACGGACGAATGAATAAGGAAGATGTGGTCCATATACACTATGGAGTATTATGCCTCCATCAGAAAGGATGAATACCCAACTTTTGTAGCAACATGGACGAGTCTGGAAGAGATTATGCTGAGTGAAATAAGTCAAGCAGAGAGAGTCAATTATCATATGGTTTCACTTATTTGTGGAGCATAACAAATAGCATGGAGGACAAGGGGAGTTAGAGAGGAGAAGGGAGTTGAGGGAAATTGGAAGGGGAGGTGAACCATAAGAGACTATGGACTCTGAAAAACAATCTGAGGGTTTTGAAGGGGCAGGGGTGGGAGGTTGGGGGAACCAGGTGGTGGGTATTGGAGAGGGCACGGATTGCATGGAGCACTGGGTGTGTTGCAAAAACAATGAATACTGTTATGCTGAAAATAAATTTAAAAAATTAAATTAAAAAAAATGTACATTACCTGGCAGTTTAAACATATAAAATTCCAGTTATAAAATAAGTAAGTCATGAGGATGCAAAATACAGCATATGTAAGATAATAATATTATAATAATGTTACATGGTGACTGATGATAACTACATTTATCATGGTGAGCACTGCTTAACGTATAGAATTACTGAATCACTATTTGTGCCACTGAAGCTACTATAACATTTTATGTCAACTATACTTCAATAATAAATGTTTTAAAAAGATATACATTATCATCACTCCAAAAATTACCCTCATGTCCCTTCCAGTTCTCTAAATCTGAATGTGTTTTTTCTCAAATAATCAAATTTAAGAATGAAATTGATTTCCTTTTGAGTAAAATTTTAAAAATTGCATCTTGTACTTCCTCTCTTGATTCCTTGACATTGCTAATTTTAGTAGATCTACTCCAGGAACCTCACTCTGGAGTATTGTTAATAATAGTTCTGAAAGACAGTGTAGAATGGTGGTTAAGATTCTGGAACCAGACTTCCTGGAATCCCAGCTCTTTCCTTTACCAACAGTGTGACTTTGCTTCTTTAACTCTTCTGCCTCAGTTTCCTTCTTTGCAAGATGGGCATAATAGTAATATCTTCATCAAAGGATGGTTGTGAGGATTAAGTGAGGTAATACAGGTAAAACACAGTAGTTACTGGCACACAGTAAACAAGATAGAAGTGCTTGCTATTTTTGTCATTAAATTACCATTTTACTTTGTGTGTTCCTTCTTTCAAGAACTACTTGAGGGTTGCCTTCAGATTTAAAATTACATTAACAAAAATTATATTCACAACCTTATTCATACCCAGTCAGATTTGAGGGTTGATTTAAGGCAGCTAGTGACTTAACTCTGGGTCATTCATGTAATCTGGAATGATTTGTTCTAGAATCCTCTGGAGACCATCCATCTAATATGGATCCCAGGTGGTCTTGGGGAAGGCATGCACCTTCTCTCTTTAGTTTCCTCTTCTGTGAGATGTAAGGAATATTATAGACTCACACAGAAGATTCATCAGACTCATCATAGGAACTGCTTGGTTGTAAATTAGATTAGTCAGGTGAAAACCTGTGGAAGTCTCAGGGAAATCAGTACTCTACAAATGCCTGTGATTGTTGCTATTAATCATTCTCCTGGTGAGTCAGTCCTTTTCGTGACACAGGCTTACCACTGGGTCAGTCTGCAGAAGATCCATTACTGCTGCCTCTTTTTTCCTTCTTCCTTGAGTCATCCTCTCCCAAAAGGCCCCCATCTCCACCTCCACCTTCCAACCACTTCTCCTGCACATGGTCAGCAGCCATTATAACAGCTCCAGCCCACTCAGGGCTCTCATAGAGGCTGGATTGATCTTTTCTTGGTGAGTGAGCAGGAAGACTTATGTCAGTTTTTCAATATACTTAGCTTTGCAGCTATGGAATTTAGTGAAGACATTTGGAATTCTGTTTGATTTTTACCTTGTGCATTTTTGCTCCTATATTTTGCTCCTCAAAACCTCTGAGGTTTACTGACAGGATGTGCAACAGATACTTTGTCCCATCAAGATGGATTTTTTGGATCACATGAAAAAACTTTCTGTCTTTTGAGGCTCCTTAATTTTTCCTTTCTCTCAGATGAGAGAACCTAACTTTACAGTTGAAAAACACATCAAAACTGTCAATATCTATTGTCTTACTAATTAATAAATCAGATTGAATTTAACTTATTTTATATCTCCTATGTTCTCTGCATAGGTCATGTTAAAATTTTCAAAGATTCAGTAGAATCTTATATATCCTATTACATTTAAGTTTTAAAAATGTCTAGTATATGAATTAATGCCTAACATCAGAAAATGGATTCATAACAATTCTAGCAAACTGGAAGACAGCAAGCCATTAAAGAAAGGACTAACTAGCTGGGATGGTTGTCAGTCTACAAAGTTCAAGTACATCATTTCTGTAGAAGGAGTACACTTTCCCTTCCTTTCTGTTGTTCCTCTCCAAACAGCCTGTCTTTTGTCTCTCCTGTGTTCCTTACTACCATCCCTACCCGTGAGATACTCCAGGTTGTAGTCTCATGGCTGGCCACACTTCCATGAAAGAAAAGCAGCTGGATGTCAATTATGGCTCCTTATCTTCTGCTCTCATGGGCTCACACACATGGACACACATGTTTCTTGAAGCAGAGAGTACCCTGTCCTTAAAGATATACAGAAAACTCAGCTGTCCCCCTAGCTTTCATCTGGTCTATGAATTTCTGGGCACTTATGTTCTCGTGGACATCTCTGGAACTAGCTTGATCTTTTGAACTATAAATTTCACTCAGGTCTCCCTGCTGTTCAGATATTATCTCTCTTTCCTTGACCCTTGCTTAGACATGGAACATGACACTTTTTCTTTGCACATTCCAAAACACCTTATGCAAAAGGCCTTGTGCATAACAGATTGATCACTGGATGGCAAAGAATTTTAGAAAGTGGTTACCAGAGATCCTGTCCTTCCTCAGTGGATCTCCATGGGAGTCTTCTCCCTGCTGTCCCACTGTCCTTCTCTACCACTTCTCTTTCTTATGCCTTCGCTCAATCTCATCCCCCTGTTCCTCTTTGTGTCTTGAGCAGAGGAGTTTAGCTATCTCTTGGCTTCTCAGTTTTCTTCCAAGTCATGACTCGGCCTCATTTTGGGACGCCTAAATCAGTGTGCACTGCTACACAACAATCCATGGTTCTGCTACACAACAATCCACAAACTATGCCATTTCCATTGAGTCAGAAGTGATTATAGTCAAAAGTATTTTTAAGTAGTAGTGTTTTACTTTCTCCCTCTGTCACTAGTCCAGAAACCAGAAGTTGACTGAGATCATGTTGGAATTTTGCTAGCAATTGATCTGCTCTTAGCTGATTCTTTCTTCAGTTGTAAAGCACTACAGAAGGCCTTGATTCTACCTTATGGCAATCAGAAAACACTACTACACTAACTACACTTCATGTAGTTATTGCTTTTTGTTATACACGGTGTGTCCATGTCAATATTTCTGCATATATCCCAATCACTCCTTTATATAATTGAGAGGTGATGGCTTGACTTGATGATACAGATTTATTAAAATTGATTTGGGCTACTATGTCTGGAATGAGGTAGAGTAGATGCACTTTTCCTGGTCCCTTTCTCTAAATATAGCTAAACACACTTGGAATTATTGAGCAGACAATGATAAATGGTCTCTGAAGGCTAGACAGAAGAAGCACACTGGTAGGGAAGCTTAGGACCTGAAGAACAACAACATGGTGAGTTCCCTGTGTTCTCTTGTCTCCCACATATTCCCAGACCAGAGATGCCTGCTATCTGGAACCACCAACAGGCATAGACAAAAGAACCCAAGAAAAGCCTGTTCTCTCTCACCAAATGACCAGGAGAGGAGAAGCCCACAGAAACTCAGTGGGGAGCTGCAACCTCTCTTTTATATCTTAGGCCAGTAGGCAGTCCTAAATGCTGGTAGCAGCAAAACCCTGGGCCATTGCAGATGCTGCTCCACAACCAGGACTCAGGCAGGCAGTCTGATCTGAACACAGTGGCAGGTGCAGTAAAGTCCTGTGTCTCTCTGCCCTCTACCCTCTGGCAAAAGGAGATGCAAACTCAGTGGTTTCTGCTCCATCTTCCTCCCCCAGAAGATCACCCAGCAACAGCAGCTGGCTGAAGGAAGAGCTTTTTACCCCCACAGATGGTACCAATGGGAACTGAACAGGAACCCTGGCAGCACCAAAGAATGAATTAGACCAGAACAGCACTGCAAGGGCTCTGAAACTAAACTCTCATTGGAAATAAAGCCCACAAAGTAGGCCAGAACTTACAGGCTAAACCTGAACAGAGTGACAGTCTGCCAAAAGAGAAGGCTTAAATAGGATCAGGAGTATCCTACCATAACGATCAAAGGTCCAATGATAAAAGAAGTCACTCACACCAAGAACCAGGAAAACTACAATTTGAATGAGAAAAGACAATCCAGTGAAGCTAATATTGAGATGAGTCAGATGTTGGAATTATGTGACATGGATTTTATAGTTGTTTTTTTTTTTTTTTAGAGAGGTGGGAGAGGGGCAGAGGGAGAGAGAAAGAGAGAGAATCCCGAGCAGACTCCATGGCCAGCACAGAGCCCGATGTGGGGCTCCATCTCATGACCCTGAGATCATGACCTGAGCTGAAATCAAGAGTTGGACGTTTAACCAACTGATCCTCCCAGGCGCCTCTCTATGACATAGATTTTATTTATTTTTTTTAAAAAGATTATTTATTTATTAATTTGACAGAGAGATAGAGAGCACATGCAGGCAGAGTGGCAGGCAAAGGGAGAGAGAGAAGCAGGCTCCCCACCAAGCAAGGAGCCTGATGCGGGACTCGATCCCAGGACCCTGGGATCATGACCTGAGCCGAAGGTAGACGCTTATCCGACTGAGCCACCCAGGCATCCCTATGACATAGATTTTAAAGCAGCCATCATAAAAATGCTTCAGCAATCCATTATAAATTCACTTGAAACAAGGGAGAAAATAGATAACATCAGCAAAATAACACAAGTTATAACAAAGAAACAAAGGGACATCATAGAATTGAAAAATTCAATAACTAAAATAAAAGCTCACTGGAAAGACTTCATTGTGGAGTGGAGATGACAGAAGACTGAACCAGTGAACTCCAAAAGAGATCAAAAGAATTTACTCAGTCTGAGCAACAGAAAGGAAATGAGCAGGGTTTCGGGGGATCTGGGGGTCACTTGGAAAAGAGCTAACATTCCTATCATCAGAGTTGCAGAAAGAGAAGAACAACTCAATGATGCTGAAAGAGTATTTGAAATATTCAAATGACTGAAAACTTCCTAAACGTGGTGAAAGACATAGACTTACGTATTCAAGAAGTGAGTGAACCCCAAATAAGACAAAAAAGAAATCTCCACCAACTTCTGAAATCTACCAACTTTGAAAAACTAAGAGAAAAAAGATCTCTAAAGTAGCCAAAGAGAAGCAACATGGTATCTATAAAAGAATACCAACTTAAGTAACAGCAGATTTCTCCTCCAAAACCATGGGGTTCAGGGGGAGGCAACCCAGCATTTTTCAATGCGGAGAGAAAGGAATTGCCAAGCCCAAATCCTATATTGAGACTGATTACCCTTTAGGAATAAAGGGGAAATACAGACATTCTCAAACAAAGAAACACTAAGAGAGCTTGTTGCCAGAAGATCGATCTTTAAAGAATGGACAAAGAAAGTTCTAGACACAAACACACATGATAATAAAAGAAGTCTGGGGTCTTCACAAAGGATAGAAGAACAACAGAATGGGTAAAAATACATGTGAATATAATAGAATACACTATAATACCATCTGAGGTGGTGCCCAATATATAGAGGAAATAGTATTTTGAAATTGGGGGAGCAAAGCAAGCTAAATGGACATATGTTAGCGAGACTTCATTTTTTACTTGAAAACATCAGCCCAAGGAGGCTGTGATAAGTTACGCATATCCATGTGGCGATGTCGATGGAGACCAACATGAAACTGCAAAATGGTGTCTTAGAAAACAGCACGAAACAAATAAAAGTGGAACTTTAAAGAAATGTACCCCAAAGAATTGAAAGCAAGGACTCAAACAGGTCTTTGTACATCAGTGCTCACAGCATTAGTCACAGAGCCAAAAGGCGGGAACAAACAACCTGGATGAATGAATCAATGGATGAGCCAATAAACAAAATGTGTCCCATACACAATGGAACATGATTCAGCCCTAAAAAGGAAGGAAAATCTGATGTCTGCTACAACATGGATGAACCATGAGGACATGATACCAAGGGAAATAAGCCAGACACAAAAGAACCAATGTTGTATGGTTCTTCTTCTATGTGGTACTTAGAAGAGTCGAATTCATAGAGATGGAAAGGAGAACCATGCTTCCCAGAGGATGGGGGGAGGGGTCATTGGAAGTTACTGCTTAATGGTTAGAGCATTTCTGCTTGGAATGACGAAAGGGTTTTGGAAGTAGATAGCATGGTGATTGCCCAAGATGGTGAATGTACTTAATGTAACTGAATTGTACACTTAAAACTAACAAAATAGAGAATTCTATAGTATAGGTATATTTTACTACAATGAAAGGAATGTGGTTAGGATATGGAGCTCCTGTGACTCAATGGCAAGGACTGGTAAGGGGGGAGAAACAGATAGCTTATCACCATCCTCTAGAGACTCGTAGGAGAGGAGCTGCCCTCCACGTAGATCTGCTGAACAGCCTGTGTTCAGTGGAGCCTCTAGCTATTAAGACAAGGCATGGAAAGAAAAGCTACCTTCTGAACCCTGAGGATCTTTGAGTATGAACTTCGGTACTCAGCCACGAAGTCAGCTGAATGAGCAGGGACAGCTTTGTATCCCTTCGTTTCCCTCTGGTTTCTCCGAATATAAATCTGATGATCAGAGAAGAAAGAAAGAGCCCAGGGTTTTCAGCCAGGGTTACTGGAAACCCTCCCAGTGACCTTATCTGACACCACTCCCTTTGTGCTCGCACATTCATCCATTGTGTCCCTGAGCCATATGCCATCTCCAGAAAGTGAAATGCTCAGGCTTCACCTCACCATGGGGTCAGTGTGTCACACCATCCATCACTGGGGATGCCGGAGAAGTGGCCTAATGTATGAGGTGAGTTCCTTCCTCAAGATCTGGATTCTCAGGGCTCCTTCAGTTGCACAAAGAAGCCTGTTTGGATGGGTTTTTGGCAGAGTTATCTCCAAAGCTTGGCTGTTGAAAGATTCATTTGGCCTTAACCTAATAAAGAAACCAAGAGAACATTTATATAATGGGTGAAACATAAATATACTGAGTTCAAGAACAAGATCCTACGTATAGACATTTGGAGCACATTCTGCATACGGTTATGTTGACCCGCTTAAAGTGCTAATTAAGTTCTTAGACATTAATTATCATTTTAATACATCCGGGTGTGTTGAATCCCATGCAGTTTGTATCTTAGGAATCATCTGGTCCTGGGCATGGCTAGCTGGCAGATCATTCATTCATTCATTAAGTTTTTAATCAGTTAGTATGTGTGAGGTCCTCTGCTCTAGTTTGGAGCCAGATGTAAAGCCCTCTCCCTGTGGTCCTGACTGCCGTCAGTATGCCAGGAGCAGGGGATGAACCCGGGCAGCCGTGGGCAGGAGCCCTCCCACTGCACAGAAGCTGATGTTCTCCAGCAAAGCCTAGGCTTGCTCTGCTGACTTCTCAGGAATGCAGAGAACAAGTGGACCAGGTGTAGGTGTTTGGGGTATGGCGTTCTTTTTCCTATTGATCCTATCAATAAAGGGTTTTGTTAATTTCACACTTTCTCCTAAATATCCCTTGAAAGCAGATGAGGTTTATCTCCTCCCCAGAAAGTGGAACTTGAGAATGGTCATGACCTGGCATGCTCAACTCATGCAGGAGATCATGGGCAGCATGGGGACCCTAGGTGCCAGGAAAGGAAGGCATCTCATGCACGCTTCCAGGTCCTGACTGCCTCTTCTCCTTTGAGACCTTCCTTTACTTCCTAGGTTGGTGCTGATTTCTCCCACCTCTTTCCTACAGAACCCACTCTCTGGGCTGTCGTCGCATACCAGATACTGTGTCCTATTTCTGCAACTAGACTGTGGGCTCCTGGAGTCTCTCAAGCAGAGAGTAGCACCCAGTGGGCTCCTGTGGCAATGCTTCCGTATCTTTGCCATCTCCACTAACCCTTCACAATGTATCTGTCTTTTCTATATCTCATCCTGCATAGGACAGTGATACTCTTAAAAAACATTCTGTCTCTATTACAGTTAAGATGGGCTGCTCTTCGGACAAAGCCTCCTGTTTATGTCTCCTAATCTGAAGGCAGTGGTTTCCCCCCTTGAAATACCTAAGGGAAAGACTGAGAATTGAGATGCAACTGGAAAGCATGGTTTTATGTATGTAAAACTAATTATTGTAAAAATTATGATGCATAGTGAAATATGTGTATATGTACACACAGAACCATGTAAGTTATGAAGGTTAAGAATAAATGAATACCACTGGTGCTGATACTCAACTTCATAATAAGACAAAACCAATCCTGATGAAACTACCTTTGAATTTATCCTTAATTTTATTCCTCTGGATCCTCAGCCTCACCTCGGGGAACGGCCAGCTGGAATTTTGTGTTTATCATTTCCTTACCTTTCTTTATAATTTTAATACATAGGTATATACCACAAAATGCTGTGTTGTTTACTTCTCCATTTTTGGACTTTAGATAAATTATACCAAGCAGCCTATTTTTTGGTATCTTGATTTTATTTATTTATTTATTTATTTTTACTGAGCATTAATTTTTCAGATTTAAATGTTACCACGTGTAGCCGTAGTTCTTCTCCCTGCTGTGTAACATTCCATTGTGTGAATGTTCGGCTGGGTTTTGACCGGTCTGTTGGTTGAGACTTCGGTTGTTTCCAGCGTTTTCCTGAGGAAGCTGCTCGAGCATTCCTATCTGTGTGTCTTGGTGCAGAGGTGCGAGAGTTTCTCTAAGACACTTGGCGGTTCTTGGCTCGATTTGCCCTCTGATCCCACTCTTGCCTTTCTGCTGCTCGGCTTTGTATCACAGGGGCCTGACTCCTCGTGTTTCAGCCTTTCTGTCAGCTGGGTTTGGCAAAGGGGAGGCCCTGGGGAGAGACTGGAGGGGACAAGGAAGAGAGAAGCCAGGTATCTCTTCTCTCCCTCTGAGTTGAGCAGTGTTTCTAGAAGGGGCGGTGCCTGCGTGTCCTCCTGGACAGGCTGCTGTGGTTCCAGCTTCTGTTAGTGACTGTTGTCCACATGTTTCTATAAAAATGTTTCTTTCTCCCATTGTCCCTCTTGCCTAAGTCATCCAACGTTTCCTATAAAGGGCCAGAGAGTAAATATTTTAGGCTTTGCAGGCCATACAGTCTCTGATAGAGCTACTCAACCCTGTGAGCGAATGTGGCTGTGTTCTTTTTTTTTTTTTTTTTTAAGATTTTATTTATTTATTTGACAGAGAGAGATCACAAGTAGACAGAGAGGCAGGCAGAGAGAGAGAGAGGGAAGCAGGCTCCCCGCTGAGCAGAGAGCCCGATGCGGGACTCGATCCCAGGACCCTGAGATCATGACCTGAGCTGAAGGCAGCGGCTCAACCCACTGAGCCACCCAGGCGCCCAACCCTGTGAGCGAATGTGGCTGTGTTCTAATAAAACTTTATTTCCAAAAATTAGACAACACACATATAGATGATCTGATTATTGTTTTATAAATTCCTAAGACTCAGTTCACTTCTCTGGAGTTTGATTCTTTTTGTTTTTGTTTGTTTGTTTTGCACATCCCTTTAAAGGAATTATTATTATTTTTTTTAAGATTTTATTTCTTTATTTGAGGGGGGAGGCACACATAGGGGAATGGGCAGAGGGACAAGCAAATGCCCACTGAGCCAGGAGCCTGATGCAGGGCTCAATCCCAGGACCCTGAGTTCATGACCTGAGCCGAAGGCAGATGCTTAACCAACTGGGCCACCCAGGTGCCCCAGTATTTTCTATTTATGTTACAAAATTAGCCTTGGGTGAATGTCATCCATCCCCTGAATTTCTTTCTTTCTTTTTTATTTTTTATCTATTTAAAAATTTTTAATTCCAACTATGCAGCTGTCAAAAGAAATGAAATCTTGCCATTTGCAATGACATGGATGGAACTAGAGGGTATTATGCTGAGTGAAGTAAGTCAATCAGAGAAAGACAATTATCACATGATCTCCCTGATATGAGGAATTTGAGAGGCAGGGTGGGAGGTTGTGGGGGTAGGGAAGGAAAAAAAATGAAACAAGATGGGATCGGGAGGGAGACAAACCATCAGAGACTCTTAATTTCACAAAACAAACTGAGGGTTGCTTGGGGGAGTGGGTAGGAATAGGGTTGCTGGGTTATGGGCATTGGCGAGGGTATGTGCTATGGTGAGTGCTGTGAAGTGTGTAAGGCTTATGATTCATAGACTGTACCCTTGGGGCTAATAATACAATTTATGTTAATAAAAAAATTTAAAGAAAAATTTTAAATCCAGTGTAGTTAACGGACAGTGCTATGTTAGTTTCAGGTGTGCAGTATAATGATTCAACACTTCCGTACACCACCCAGTGCTCATCATGTGTGTTCTTAATCTCATTCACTTATTTCACCCATATCCCCACCCACCTCCCCTCTGGTAGCCGTAGCTAAGAATCCGTTTTTGTTGTTGTTGTTGTTTATTTCTCTCTCTCTCTTTTTTCCCATCTCTTTTTCCTTTGTGCATTTATTTTCTTAAATTCCACAAATGAGTGAAATCATATGGTATTCGTCTTTCTCTGACTTATTTTGCTTAGCATGATACTTTTTAGCTCCATCCAGTTGTTGCAAATGGCCAGATTTTGTTCCTTCTTGTTCTTTTTTATGGTGGAATAACATTACAGTGTGTGTGTGTGTGTGTATACACCACATCTTCTCGATCCATCATCTAGAGATGGACATGGGCTGCTGCCATAATTAGGCTATTGTAGATAGTGCTGTTATAAACATAGGTGGGCATGTAACCCTTTGAATTACTGTATATATATATGTATATATATATGTATATGTATATATATATACACACACACCCAGTAGCACAATTATTGGATGGTAGGGTATTTCTATTTTTCACTTTTTGAAGAAACTCCATACTGTTTTCTAGAGTGGCTGCACCAGCTTGCATTCCCACCAACAGTGTAGGAGGGTTCGTTCCCCTTTCACCACATCCTTGTCAACACTCGTTTCTCGAGTTTTTTATTTTAGCCATTCTGACAGTCGTGAGCTGATATCTAGCATGTAGTTTTGATTTGCATTTCCCTGGTGGTGAGTGATGTTGAGCATCTTTTATTTTCTCTGTTTTTAAGGTTGGATCATTTTTATTGATTGGTCTTCAAGTTTGCTAACACTTTCTTCTTCTATTGAGCCCAGCCAGGGAAATTTTCATTTCAGTTCTTGTTCTTTTCAATTCTTCAACTTCTATTTAGAGCTTTAAACATTGTTTTATTGCTGACATTCCCTGTGTGTTCGCGCAATGGGACCATATGTCCCTTTAAGTCCTGAAACGTACTTAGAGCGGCTTAAAGTTGTCTGCTGAATCCAACATCCAAGCCAATCCAGGGTCACACTTTCCTCGTCCTTTGCATGTCTAACACTTTTGAATTGTGTACTGAAGATTGTTCCAGATATATTTTAGAGAACCTGGATTTTGTTATCTTTATCTGAAAGGTAATGATTTTTATTCTAGCAGGCAGTTCCATTACTGGCAGGTCACCTTGAATTTGTGCAGAATTAGTTTTATGCTTTGTTAGGATAGATCCACGCAAAGCCCGTATCTGTGGCAAGCCCACCCACAGCCCCTCAAACTTGGTGGGACTCAAACTCCAAAACTATGCCTCCCCCGCAGACCTTGTCAAGGCTGCTGAGCCATCTTTTTCTTTCTACTGTTTATATGTTCTGGGTACTAACCTTTTGCTCCTTGGACGTGTTGCAAATACATCCTCTCAGATTATGATTTGCCTTTTCATTTCCTTTATGATATCTTGGTGGATGGATTAGCAATTAATTAGCTAACTAAATTAGTTATTAATTTTAATGCAGTAAAAATGTTCAGATTTTTAAAAAAAATGTTAGCACTTTCCTCATCTTCTTTAAAAAATCTCTTTCAAAGTCATTAAGATAACCATTTCTAAAAATGTGTTTGCCTTTCCCAGTTAAGCCTTTAAGGCATCTGGAATTGATTTTTATACCTGGTGTGAAATGTGAATCCAATTTAAAAAAAAAGATTTATTTACTTACTTATTTGAGAAAGAGAGAGCAAGAGAGTACAGGGGGAGAGGGGCAGAGGGAGAGAGAGAGAGGGAGACTCCCTGATGAGTGTGGAGCCTAACAGAAGTGGGGCTTGATCCCAAGACCTTGAGATCATGACCTGAGCCAAAACCAAGAGTCAGACACTTAACCGACTGTGCCACCCAGGGTCCCCGAGGTAGGAATCCAATTTAACTATTCCATGTGGATAGCCCATTGTCTTAGCACCATTATAGCCTGTCTTTTTCCCCCTGTGTGATATACAATGTCACTTTTGAGATATATTACATTTCTGTAAATGCATGTCATGGTTTCAGATTGTCTTTATTCTGTTCCACTAGTTACTTTGTCTATCTGTGTGCCAATAAATCTCACCTTAATTACTATAATTTTGCAAGTCTTGGTGCCTGGTGGAAAGTCTTCTCATATTATTTCCTTTCAAGAGTGTTTTGGCTATTTTTTGACCTTTGTTATTGCATATATATATTTTAGAATCCGTTTGTCATCTTCCTATCTATTGGGGACCTATCACATTTTCTACTAAAGAAAAGTGGTTTAAGAATAGGTGTTATGGCTTTTGTTTATAGAGAGTTTACATTCCAATTGCAGAGGACGGATACTTGTGAAACCATGAAGAGGGAAAATGGTACGCAAAGTGTGTGGTTGTGTAAACTGTGTTAGTGAATGGGGAAACCTTGAACACAGTCAGACAGAGAAGGTAGAAGAGATCAGGGACATCCCAGACAGGGTGATGGGTCTGGTGAGGTGAGACGGAAGGAAGGAAGGAAGGTATGTTCAGAGGTGATGGAAATAAAACTTAGCTGAGTGTTAAGGCGCGTCTGTTTACAAAGTGCTTTCACATCTATAATTTCATTCGGTCCCCAAAGAATACTATTGAGTAGGACAGGTAATATTCTTACTTTAAGAGACATACAGGTAACATGATTTGCCGAAGAATCCTGTTTGCAAATGCAAAGCGGGGACCTCAGATCTTCCGCTTCTAGGCGAGAGTTCTTTCCGTATTGCCTCCCCTTATCATTCCATTTATAAGGATGGCTTCTCAAGAAAGCCAGGAGACCTGGAATTGGTGGTCTGTGTTACACACGTCCCTTTTTCCTTACCCAGAACATGTCAGGAAGCAGGACAAGCTGTTTGATCTGAGATCCTGTGTAAGGCTTTTAGCATCTAAGCTCACTCAGTGGCGGGGTGGGGGGGGGCGCTGCAGAGGAGATTGGGGGGAGCCAACAAAATAAGGTTGACAGATAAGAATCACGGAGTCTCCAAAGGATCTAGCATACCTCTTAGGGAATTAAATTTAACATAGGATCTGCTACGTTAATATAGTGATTCTATTCTTACAGGCTTGTTGTTTTTTCTTAAAAAGAATGTCACAAAGTAATTATATATTTTTATCAGGCAAAATTTGGGGTTACTATAATTTGTTCTCAGCTTACATCTGCACAACATCATTTTGAGCACAGAACTAAGTCTCCAATGCAAAACAGCTGAAGCTGACAAGGTTTCTACAGGTGTCCCTTGTTTTTTGAAAGTTCACAGTATGTCGCCTCACTTTTACGAAAACACCTACATCAGTCCCTGTTTTTGCCAACCTAAGAAACTGAAGAGGATTTTCGCTTTCATGAGAAACGAAAAAAGGCAGAAAGCAAAAACAGTGTTCCGCGTCGTGTTCCTGCAAGTCCTTATAAAGGTGGTATGCAGCCCACGCGGCCCCATGTGGCCCCACGAGGCCTCACACAGCTCCTTCTTAGGAACCACACTCAGCATCTAAGCGTCAAGCCATCACAGATTGAAATGGGTCCGTGAGCATCTATGCTTTATCATGATTTATTTTGTGCGTCTGTTAGCAAGATGTGTCCCAAGGTATCAGAAAGGACGAAGAGAGGTTATTTTTGGGGGTCTGGAAAGGCTCAAATTTTTTCCATAGAAACTAATGATAATTGCTTCTTTTTTTCCCCTGCCATTTTGGCTCACAAAGGGTTTCATAAAAATGCTTTACTTTCTAGTACCAGGGGAAACGTACTCATTTCCAGCAATTTCCCTTCGTCTTTCCCCAACCCATCAATTTCCAAGTCCCACCTGGCATTCAGAGCCCTCTTGAAAACTGTCCCTCACGTCTAAGGAACACTAGTGATCATGAGTGAATGTGAACCGATTCATGCTTGGGTAGACTGATTGATGAAAAGTTATTTTTTTAATGGTAAGTTATTTTGCTATTTTTCAAGAGCATCTTCATTTAATTGAAACGAAGCCACAAGCTAAAGAGATAAAGGTGTGCAGTGGTGGGCTTTCTTGGGGTCACCGCCATAGGGTGGGAGGCGGGTGGCACAATTGGGAAGAAAATGTCTCTTTTTGTCCACCACCTTATAGCTGAAAGCACACCAAATCAGCAAGTATTTATTGAGTGCCCGTGAAATGCAAACCAGCAAACGTTCCCCAAATGCCTACAAAATGTCTCATGGGAAATATGGCTTATTCTCAAGACATTTAGGGTCTGTTGGAGATGCTGTAAATTGGGCATTCTTTTTTTTTTTAATTATTTATTTATTTGACAGAGAGAGAAATCACAAGTAGGCAAGGAGGCAGGCAGAGAGAGAGCAGGAAGCAGGCTCCCTGCTGAGCAGAGAGCCTGATACAGGGTTCCATCCCAGGACCCTGAGATCAGGACCTGAGCTGAAGGCAGAGGCTTAACCCACTGAGTCACCCAGGTGCCCCTAAATTGGGCATTCTTAATTTGGGGTCTTTAGATATCTCATGAGCTATCTGAAGTTTATGCAGTATTTTCTGCATGTGTGTGTATGTATGACTATGCACACACACACACACACACATATGCATTTTTAGGGGCCCCTCATTAGAATCTCAAAGGGGTCTAGAGCTCCCCACAAAAGCTTCAAAATGACAGGAACTGGTCTGTGCTCTGCACACTGTTGTTTGTTCTAAGTGATCCTGAACTGTTTCTGACCTTTTCTGAGAGAGACTGAAGACAATGCAGTTTCCAGGTTGGACCACATACCTGAGTCCCCCTTAATCTGCTCTACCAAAGACAGCACATCTGGCCCAACAGCTGCCTCGGGAATACTTCTTCGTTGAATTTGCAGAAGTCTCCGTTCATCCTCCAGGCTTTATTTCCTGCAGGAGCCAGACTGGTGGATTAAAGGAAGACATGATGGGGACCATCCTTTCTGTATCCTTTCCCTTTTTAAGGGTGGCATTAATTTTTGCCATTTCCCCTCAATACTGTATTGATCTGGATTTATTATCTTGGCTTCTTTGTAAGCCAAAGGGTGGGGATCAGTTTCAGAGTTTCTGCTGCCCCTCCCCCCACCATGATGGCTCTTACCCACTGATGTGGAGTTCCACCAGTTACACATTTGGGGATCAGAAACAGGACTGCTAGGTGGGTTGCAGACACAGCAGGCTTTCTGTGAGCAGTGCCTGGGCCAGGATTCTGGTCGTTACTAAAGTCCCATATGACCCCACTGAAATGGGGGGCCTTGGTGCTGTTTTTGATCTCTGGAAATTAATGTAAAAACTTCAGACCATATGTCCAACAGTCCTTTTAAGTAGTCCCCTTTCCTCAAAGTGTGATTACCTAAGTCATGGTTACAAGCCTATGTGGGGAGGAAACAGGAAAAACATTAATAGGAACACTTGCCATGTTGTTACAGGATCTTTCCATTTGGGGGTCTGACTTCTCCTTCAGGGAATAATTTCTGTGTCTGAAAACTGGCTTAGGTTTAGAAACTGGGCAAGGGACCATAACCGATCTGGGGAGGCAATGGCCCTCAACCTCCTCATGATCTAGACTTGATTTCTTTTGATTTTACAGTTTGAGTAATACTCTTGTTGGCCTCCCACCTACTTGTCCCTAAGGATCTTGTTTCTAGAACCGTCTCCATAACTCTGTGTCTCAGACCCTTGGGCTGCCCTCACAGCCTTGCCACTCCCTGTGGTGCTTATGTCCAGCTGCCCTCTGATGGATAAGTATCGCCACCTGGCATCTTTTGGGCAGCAGTGAGGCAGGGTTCTGGGGGTGGGTCCTACGAGCCTCAGACTCATTACTATCAATAAATTCAGTTTCGCAATGGCGTCTCTACTATCAGCTTGGGGCCAAGATGGCAGCCACCATTGAACTTCTTAGCTTTGGTAAGCAGTGTCTCCTCTGGAGGGTTTTCTGGCCTCGCATGTATGCTCACTACAGTATCACCCGCACTGGCTTTTTCATTCTTCCATTATCTGCCATGGCACTTCTGGAATTTCTACTTCCCTTAGTGTGGCCCATTGCCTTTTCTCTGCTTCTAGGAATCATCCTAGTAAAGCGTCTGCACTCTGTCTCCTGGGATCCTTGCCAGGCTGTTCTATCATGTATCCCAGGAGAGTGCTCCCAAAGCGATAAACCCTCCATCAGTCAACCTTATGTTCTGCCCTCCTTGGTGGAGCCCCCTCAGGAGCCAGGCCATGTGACCCCTCCTCACTCCAGCCTCCACATGCTGGCTAGGTGTCCCTCTCCTTTGGGCTGTGGTCTCCTTCCTCCCTCCTGGGCCACCGGCTCAGATCCTCTTCCCTGCCGGTATACCTCGACTTAAACACTAGCCATCCAATTTCATTATCCTTATTGTTACCATGTTGCCCATCCTTCTTCAATGTGGTATATCATGCCAGCCACTGCCGTTCTTTCTGTAAGTAGACCCTCCCAGGTCACCACTGATAAGAACTTCCCACCCAGTGCCACACAGTTCCACCGGTGATGGAGCCTCACTGCCAACTGAGACATTCAGCTCCCAATTCATGACCTAATGTCTGCTTTCTCAGATGACACGTGGTGCCAGGTGAAGATGAGCGTGCAAGAGCTTTATTAGGAGTTGCTCTTGGGATCCTGTGGACCCCGTGGAAATGAAGGGAAATCGAGCTGAGATGCAGTCTCGGTAGTAGCCTCAGCTGACCCTAGAGGGAGTTCGGAAGTTGGGATGGCGTGACCCATTAGGACTGTCCCAAGTTGGGGCAAGAGGGCTGAGTCTTTAGACCCCCATGTCAAAGAGCCATTGGATGCAGGATGCTTTGGTAAAGGGTTTTGACCTTGGCAATGTGGTTGTCATGAGCTGGGTTGATCTGTCTGGGGGTTGACAGTGGAGGGCCTTTTGCTGGCAGCACTCCTAGGAGTTGGGGGAGACTTTCATCCCAGAAGGGAGATCAGTATGGAACAACACAGCATCTAGTACAATCAGTAGTTAGGATTTTAAAAATCTTGAATGTGACATCTCCTGATCCTGTCTGCCTTAGTTTATGAAATAGATGGGACTGTCTCTATAGTAAAGAGTAAATCGTAAATTTAAAGACTAAATGCTCTTTAGGGTTAGGCAAGCTGGTAGGGAAGTGAGAAGAGCAGGATCTGACCTTGTGACCTTGAGCAAATCCCTTCTTCACCTTTGAGCCTTCTCTGAACTACAATGCCAACCCCTGCCCTGCTTGCCTTTTGTTGATGGAGGATCTCATTAGCCACGGGACAATATATTTGAAAGTAATTCTGATTTTAAAGCTTCAGCCAGCCTAGCGTGGCTTCTTACGTGTGGTAGCACCTGTTGTAAGTGATAGGTGGTGGAAGTCTCCCTCTCTCCCAAAAGAGTTCCCATACACTTAAAAAGTTCATGTCACTAGAAGTCTTTTCAGAATGCTACAGCTGTGGGAAAGAAGGCATGTGAGGTTGCTGTCCTCATCCACATCCTAGGACAATGGAGGAGCCTCCAGATGGGAAGAGAGGGATCCCAGGAAGGAGCTAGGGGGCGTGTTGAAAGTATACTGACCAGCCCTGGCTTTGTGCTGACTCTTGCCTCCCTGGCTAGGTTCGGTAGGACAAGCCAGCTGCGGCTCACGGGTCTGCTCTGATGGGAGCTTGGGGCTCTCCCACGGCAGCAAAAGGAGCATGGCTGTTTCTAGTCAGATCCCAAATCATCGAATGTTTACTCAAGTCCTACTGAATTGCACAGAAACCCGCGTCGCTCCATGTACTCCAGACCCTAGCTCCACCCGCGGTGTGAGGAACCGTGCACCATCCTTAGTCTACTCGGTAGAAATTGAGTGGATAAAGGGAACCGATAAAAGCCAGTTTCCAAATCTACCTCATTCATCATTTCTTGTGTTTTAGATTACAGCAAGTGCCCTCCACTCAATCACTCCTCATCTCCCGGCGGGAGGTAATAATGACACCTATTTTGGGTAGAGTGGATAATGATAAAATCCCCTGTGCCCACAAAGTGCCTTTCACCACGTTGCTCTCTGCTCGCAGAGCTCAGCTAACACACAGCCCGCCTTCCATCCATTCGGCACAGAAGCAGGCTGGGAGATGGTGTGTAGAGTTTTCTGTTTGG
Source organism: Enhydra lutris kenyoni (assembly GCF_002288905.1). Lineage (NCBI taxonomy): Eukaryota > Metazoa > Chordata > Mammalia > Carnivora > Mustelidae > Enhydra > Enhydra lutris. The sequence continues at coordinate 11,161,442 of NW_019154094.1, forward strand.
GGGCAGGGAGTGGCGGGCAGCAGGAGGAGGCAGACAGCCACACGCCAGTCAGACACCTGAGGAAGGAGGCATGGAAAGAGCAGGGCTGGGTGAGGCATCTGGGACCATAGAACAGTCCAAAAGAGGGGCAGCGAGGCCAGTGGGGAGTCCTTCAGATGCTACGTGTCAGAGGAGTCCCTCCCTGGTCTTGCTGGAAAGAACCCCCATCTTCTCCCCACAGTGCTTAGTCATTCGCTGGGGCCGAGCGTCACTTGTTAGCCCACAGCAGGAAGTCCAAGCTGGGCATTTCCATGGCTGCCAGTGTCCATTCTTTGCCCTGCACCAATCTCTTCTCCCCACAGCTCAGGGAACAGCTTCTTCCTAGTTCCCACTGGCCTCTCTTTCCGGGAGGAACCTAGAAGAGGTTAATGGGGTGAACAGTGATCCACTGTTGTGGTTGGTTTTGGTGCTCCCCCATCTCATCCTACCTCCCCTTCTGAGTTCCTCTCACCCTTGGCAGGTGATGGTGACTTACTGGCACTGGGACTCAAATCTTGGTCGGAGAGGCTGAGCCCTTGGTAATCGTCCCCTTCTCAGGCTGAAGCTGTTATGTCTATCTGCTTACAGTTACAAGGAGGCAAGGGAGTACCAGCAGGCACTGTCCCCGGCCCCTGGGCAAAGGGCCAGCCACCGCCCCTGGGCTCCAGTACCTTTGCACAGTCTCACCTCAGGCCACTTCCGGCATGTGCTAACTGCGAGCACCGCTCATGACCACGAGGGGAAGACTTCCTTTCTCAGCCAGCTCTCAAGGCCAACTCTGAATGTGGCCATAACCCAGCTGCTGTCCATCTCAGCTTGTAACCATGCACAGCTTGTGTCCAACACTGGGAAAAAATAGAGCTGTAATTCACATGCCATGCAGATTTGTAAGTCATCTGTAAGCCAGACTTGGGCCTTCTCCTGCCCTTTCTCTGTCAGGCCATAGGTGCAGACCTGGAGAGGGGCCCTGGTGGCAGTCTGGGGTCTGAGCTCCCTGCAGCTTTCTTGTTCCTCTGTCCCTCCTCAGGCTTACTCCCAGATGCACCACGTCAGTCTCAGGATGGACTGCTGCTGGGCCTATCCCCCTTTAGGACTTGGCAGATCCCACAAAATCGAGCTCTTCATGGACAGCTGTATGTTTGCTGGATTACCTCAGGGCCAAGCATTGTGTCTCTATCAGGGCCCCATCAGGAACTGTTTTCTGGAAGGCATAACAACCCTCTGCTGCAGATGGTATGGCCTTGTTCCAGAATCCCGGGGGCCTGTATTGTGTTCTCCTGCTGGGCCTTGCCAGAGGCTCCACAATGCATCCTGTTTCCTCCCGCTAATACCCCCAACACGACGGGTCTGATGGAGAGTATGGTTCCTGTAGCAGGGCAGGTCGGCTATATCGGCTGCATTGGGCCTTCCTGCTTTGGGCTCCCCCCAGCCTTCTGTGTTACCTGGCATGGGCTGGAGCAGAACTCCTGGGTGTGGACTGCATTGCTTCCAGAACCCCAAGAGGTCTACCAGGTACTGTATTTCCTCCTTTGTGGTATGGAATGTAAGATACAGCAAGTTATTATTACTATTATTATTTTGGTTTAGAAGGGATATTCTGCCATGCCCCTGACCATTGAACCTCTACAAACTTCACCGAAGTCGCAGGTCCCTACTGCTTCATAGGGTGTATCTCCCACCCCCTGCCACACATGTGCTTCATCAAGGCCTCCAGGACACTCTGTACCTTTTGCTTGGAGTGTATCTGTGTGATGTTCTGGGCAATGTCCAGGAGGCCAGACCATAGCATGACAGAGGTCAGGAGAAATGAACCTAAACTCGGGCAGTTTTGTAAATGAAGTTGTTCTTGGTCCCATGTGAATGCAGAATGGAAAAGAATGCACTTGCCAAATCAAGTATGTATTCTGTACTTGAGGCCTTGTTAGTCTATGCTAGCATTAATACTATGCCCAACACAGCACCTACTGTGACTACTACTTGGGTGAGCTTGTAGTCTGTAGACCTCCTTTAGGATCTATTTGGTTTCTGCAGGGGCCAGACTGCTGAATTAAATGGATATGTTGTAGGTCTTATATTCTTTTGGTTTCTAATGATGGCACTCATCTCCAGTTTCCCCCAAGTGATTTTTTAAAAAAAATTTATTTATTCATTTGAGAGAGAAAGAGAGAGACAGAAAGAGCACAAGCAGGGGGAAAGGCCAAAGGAGAGGGAGAAGCAGACTCCCTGCTGAGCTGCGAGCCTGACATGGGGATCCATCCCAGAACCCTGAGATTATGACCTGGGCTGAAGGCAGACGCTCAACCATCTGAGCCAGCCAGACATCCCTAAGTGATGTTGTTTTTGACTTACTATCTTGGCTTGTGGGGATTCAGTTTCAGAGTTTCCACTTGGTCTTTCGTACTTATGATAGCTTTTACCTTCACAGGCCAAGGTGGGATTTATTCCAACTCCCAAGTCTATCAATTCCCATTATACATTCAGAGACTGGGGGGATGACCACTGGGTAATCCACAGACCCATTGGGCCTACTGTGAGCCAGACTGTAGCCAAGACTCTCTTTGTTACCAGGTCCCCCTGGGGTAGGGGGTTTATAATGATGTTTTGGGTCTCTAGGTATCAATGGTAGCTCAGATTCTATGTCAAATTGTTCTTAAAATGTCTGGGAGTTTTCTTACCTCTGCTCAGTAATCCCATGAGTGACTGGCTCTTGGAGTCCCATGGGGAAGAACTGAGGATCATTATAGCATATATCTTCTATGCTGTTATGAGGCCTACTGCTCTACCCACCTCACTGTTAGGCAGTCGATTTCAGATCTAAAATATGCCTTGAGTCTGGGAACTGGGAAGGGAAAGTAGCTTTTTATTAAGGTAACCACCTTCAGCCTCTTGTTCCTACATTTTTGCTTTATTTTTTCTTCTGTACTTATAGATGTTAAATTAAGTAACACTCTTGATCTGCTGCTGATCTATTTTACTCCTATGGATGCTGGGTGCTATTAACCATCTCCAAACTCTGTGTGTGTCAGGCCCCCTTGACTACCCTCAGGCCTCTATGACTTTGGGCCCCATCTTCCCATAGACATCAGTGAAGCCAGCTCCGTGATCGTGACTGCTCTCATGGGCTTGGCTGCAGAGGAGAGCTGCCACTCAGTCGCTCAGTGATGCCAGGTGGATGGGGGAGTCCTCCAGCCAAAGTTGCTTGGTGGCGGAGTCTGTGTCTTGCTGGAATGAGCCTGCCTTCATTCCCCTGCTGTGCTCAGTCACTGGTGGGGAGCAGCCAGCAGAAGCCTGGCACAAATGTGGTGACAAATCGAGAGGAGGAGCAGCTGGGGCCATCAGTCACTTATCGTCTCTGCAGCAGGGGATCTGAGCAGGGTTTTCCTGGGGGCAGCCTAACCCTTCTCAGGAAACCATCAAGAGTGGAGAAGACCTCTTGATCATAACATGGTCACAGGAAGGAACAATTGTACCAAAGTCACTAGGCTTAGTCTCTGGTTTTTTTTTTTTTTTTTTTTTTCCTAAAATATTTCTGGAAACTTCACTTTCAAACACTAATTCTCTGTGCCCAACACTGTCTAATTTCAGAACGTTTTCATCACCCCAAAAAGAAACCCTATACCCATTAGCAGTCTCTCCCCACTCTTCCCTCCCACCAGGTCCCTGGCAACCACCAATCTACTTTCTGTCTCTATGGATTTGTCCATTCTGAATATTGTATGTAAATAGAATCACACAATATATGACCTTTTGTGTTGGGACATCATATTTTCAAGATTCATCCATGTTGCAGTGTATATCTTCCTTCCCTATCCAGGTTAAATGATAGTCCTTTGCATGGCTATCCACTTGGTTCCTCCATTGACCAGCTGGGAGACATTTGGATTGTTTCCACTTTTTGGCAATCATGAATAATGCTGTTCTGAATATTTGGGTATGTGTTTTTGTGTGAATTTATGTTTTCAGTTCTCTTGGGTATAAGAGTGGACTGAAGGCTGAGAGGTTAACTCAATGCTTAATTTTTTGAAGAAATGCCCAACTCTTTTCCAAAGTGTACGCCCAACATTTTTATAGGCATTTTGGAAGATGCACAAGCAAAGATTGTCCCTTATTCCAAGGAGCTTACAATTTACAGTAGATGGGGAGATGAGATTAACATTCATACATTGAAAGTATAATTATAATATAGTATATGATTAAGAGCCAAACCATGGAACTCTACATTAGCGGGGTATCTATGGTCATATGCTCTTAGAATTGGGAGAGAGGCAACAGGCAGGAAATGATGAATGTGCTTTAGATCATTAGAGCTCTGCCCCCCAAAACCTGCATTTTCCCATCCTCTTCAACAACACAGGATGGGATTACAGAGACAAAGAAGTAGCCATTGCTTGAAACTCTGGAAAGCCTGCCCTGTGTCCGCTGTGTTCTTTCACGTTATATTTTAAGATAAGAATCTGATACAGTGGACATAGTTTGAACCTATGTTTTAGATACTTTCTCTAAAAGTGAACATAAATTTGCGTAGAGCTATTTTCATTCTCTGAACTGGTCTCCTTTGTGACATAGGGAGCCCACTTGCTGGCAAACTGGGTGGGGTCATGGTTGGGATCTGTGGACAGCACCCGCTTCACAGCGGAAATGAGCCCCTAACCCTGCCGTCAGAACAATGGAAAGAAGCATCTTGGGGGCATTTTCTACTTCAGGCTAAAACAATCTTATGGCATTAGTGATCTCCTCCATTTCTTCCTGAAGTGGACTTCTTAATGGGTGGAGTCAACAAATTTCCTTATTCTATCCATTTGTCTTTCAGAGGCCGTATAAATGATAGGATACAAGTTATTCCAACTCAGTTATCCCAAGGTACTTCTTAAATAAAACTGGTATCACCTTGATATTCATGAGTGATCTCCCACTTCCTGAACTTTGACATTCCCCTCTCAGCACCCGGAGCCTGCCGCTCTCCTTGGGGAACCCAGCCACCAGCCGCCCCAAAACCCCAGCTCACTGCACGCTCACCCGAAATGGCTCACCCAGGGCGTCCCTCAGAGAGATCTGTTTCGAGCTTTACACACCCCTCTTTCTGAGCTTCCTCACCTTACAAGGCCGGCGTTCATTCTGAATGCAAAGTAACAAACTTGAGGGAGCTGGGGCGAGGGAAGCTGTTTCCGTTTGTGTGCCGCGGAGCACGTGGTTCCCCGTGTTGAAGGAATAGAGATTTGGTAATGGACTGGTTCCTTCCACTTGTTCAAACTCTCATCTTTTAGGATCACAAAAAAAAAAAAACAAAACAAAACACAACAACAAAAAAAAAACCAAATTGCATGGTAAATCTGTCTTTATTTTCTCCATGACTAAACACTGCATTTTCCAGCACTTAACAAGTCATTGTTCTGAAAAATTGGTTTCAGATCAGACCCTGCTTCCTATGACTTAGTGGGTAATACATTTTTTTCTTGGACTGTAAACAGCAGCCGACGTGATGAAAAAGCACAAAAGATGGATGAGAAATAAAATTATGCAACTGCCCCCTCCCAGAGGGGTCTGTGAGTAATAAAGGATTATGGAAGACCCAGGTCTTTGATTGAAATTCTATTGATCAGCAAATGTTAATTAAGCAATTACTGTAAGACTAGCCCTGGTCGTTGTTTGCTGAAGGCCCAGGAAAAGCAGAGTTGCTGTGATGCAGTGTGGGAGGCAAGATTTTAATCTGGTTATTTCTGGGCTTCCTTCCTATTTTGCTATCACATGAAATCTGAACCCTTCTCTTTTCTTGGAGATCTTCTGTAATCTGTGATTCACCTGCTCTTATAACTTTACTTTTCATTTTCTTTCCCAAAAGGAACTCCTAAAATCTGTGTGTTTTTTTTGTTGTTGTTGTTTTGTTTTTAAAGATTTTATTTATTTATTTGACAGAGAGATAGCGAGCAGAAGTAGGCAGAGCAGCCGGCGGAGGGAGAGGGAGAAGCAGACTCTCGGCTGAGCAGGGATCAGATTCATCCATGTTGCAGGACCCTGGGATCGTGACCTGAGCCGAAGGCAGCCTCTTAACCGACTGAGCCACCTGGGCGCCCTGTGTGGTCTTCTGATGGACCGTTTTCTTTGGCCTTCACTCATTCCATTCCACCTCCCTTATCCCAAACCCCAAACTTTCCACCTTTCAGCGTCTGATTCCCGTTCTACTTCTTTTGGAAGCTTCTCCAATCACTAGAGCATTAAAAAAATTTTTTTTAAATGTGATTTTTTTAAGTAATCCCTAGGCCCAAAGTGGGGCTTGAACTCACAACCCCAAGATCAAGGGTCACATGCTCCCCCAGCTGAGCCAGCTAGGTACCCCCCAATCACTATAGCATTTACTGATCATTTTACTCTATTTTGTCAACACTACAGCACAAATCTATGTTAAACACTTTGGTGTTCACTTATAAATTATTTTGTATTGTTCCATAGTTCCAAGTGCCCAGTGAAAATTTCCTTCAGAGTTGAGAAAATATCTTAACGTTGTTTTTCTCTCTCAGAACACTTAACACTCAGCCATCTAATCAACAATATTTATTCTGTAAATATTGCCCAGTGCAAGGTACTTGGAGATACAGTCAGATGGGACAAAGTTCCTGCCCACATTGGTCTTGCACTCTAGTGGGGGGAGGCAGGTAATAAACAGTCCAAACAAATGGGTGATTTAACAGTGGATAGTGGTAAGCGACGAGCATGGTGTTGAATACATGTGAGTTCTGAGTGAATCACCCATTTGGAGAATAAGAGGGGACCCATGAGAGAAGAGCGTAGTAAACAATCTCACACAAATTCTTTGTACATTTTATGGCGGATCTACGGTATCATCTTGGGCATTTAACTTGCTATGTTTCAGTTTTCTCCATCTCGAAGATATCTATCACGTGACTTTCCCCCAAACCTAGCTGATGGGGAGCTGAATCAGGTCAAGTGTCTAGGGTGTGCTGATTCTTGAAGATAGCCCCTATGTTCATGTTCTGCAACATGTACACACAGGACCGCACGGAAGGGAATATCACTATCTCCCACCACACTCCAGTGATCTTACTTGGTCCCTTGCCTACTGCACTGGTCTACCACATGTGGAAACTCGCCTCTCAGATCTATTGTCTGTTTTGACTCATACTGGATGGAAGGGACTTCAGAATCATCTCGTCCACTCCCTCACATTGCAGGTGGGGAAATTGAGGCTCAACGTGTATACACGCTGTGCTCCCGAAACCATATAGCCATTTATTGGCAAAATCAGACCTACAACCTGAGCGTCAGCTACTTTCCTCCTGCCCCACCCTGCTGTGATTTCACCATCTGGTCTGAAACAGCTCCTCCTTGACCCATACAGGCCAGTAGTAGAGCCAAGGTCAGTAGTAGAGCCTATTGTATTTTCTGGTGTGGGACTATTTTTTCCACTAGACAGTGTGCTCTGAAAGCCCCCTTACTCAAGGTTTCCTTGCACTTACTAAATAGTGAACTGCCAAGCACATGCATGTATCCAGCAAACATTGGGTGAATGAAGGCATCAGTGAACAATTTAAGTGCATTTTACTTTGGCAAGAAATACCTTTCTAAAAAGCAATATGCAAAATGAACTTCAGCAAATAGAATGTGACTTTATTTTTGATTATTATTTGGAGGAGAAAGCTGACTATCCTTACTTTTTTCCAAAGATTTAATTTATTTATTTGAGAGAGAGAGAGAGAGAGAGCATGAGCAGGGAAGGAGGGGGAGAGGCAGAGGGAGAGGGAAAAGCAAACTTCCTGCTGAGCAGGAAGTCTGACACTGGGTGGGGGGGTGCAGAGGGGTCCTTGATCCCAGGACCCTGGGATCAAGACCTCAGCGGAAGGCAGATGCTCAACCTGCTGAGCCACCCAGGTGGCCCTATTCTTATTTTTTATTTACCTTTGATTCAAGAGTAGTTCCTTACATTCTAAGCTTTAAGTTTTTCCCTTAGCTCAGCAACTTTGAAAAGCAGTTTATGGTGTGTAAACTAACACCATCATATAAAGTAAGAGCTATCATCTAAAATCACTGTGATTAACTTTGGAGGTTGAAGAGTGATTTATTCTGTCCCTTTTCTCAACCTATTATATGTCTTTTTACCACTCTTGGATTTCACATACTGAACTTTCTTTGGCGCTCACATGGGTGGGGGGTGGGAGAGGGAGGGGGAGTATATTGAGAACCAAAGCCAAGGTTGGAGAGGCCAAGAGTCAGGAAGAGGGAAGAAGTGGAAGCCACACCACAGAACTGTCAGTCAGTGTAAAAGGCTGGCAAGGGAGAGAAGGATCCAGGTCGTAGTCTGAGTCACATTGGAAGGAGCCTTGACTACCAGAACAAGGACGCTGCATGAATTTTGGAGAGTCTCTGAAGAACTTTAACAGTTTATAATAACCTTGATCTACCCTCCACTGGTCTTCCTGGCCCCATCCCATGCACATCTGCACTCACAGGCTCACACCAACTGAAATGGTGAGCTAGCAGCAGATTACAAAGCATCCCCCACTCCACGGCCTCTCTGTCTTCACCTTCTCCCCATCCCTTAATTTATGATGAACTCTAACTTGTCCTTGAGGTGTCTCCTATCATTTCTTCCAGAAGTCTTCCCTGGCCCCTAATAATGGAGTTGGACCTGGGTTCTGTGTGTCCCTCAGACCCCATGGTTACGTTGTCATTCCCCCTATCCCTCTGAACTGCAATGCTGCTCAATTTTCTGTATCCATGTCCAGATAGTAAGCTCCTCTAGGAGGGAAGGTGACATACTTGCCACCGGATTCCTGTTGCCTGGCACATATGGCATAAGCATTTGATGCTGCGTGAAAGAAAGAGTGAGCAAACCAACGCGGGGATGGAAGCACGTACTTGGTGCTGACTTGAAGGACGTTCCTGGCAAGGCAAATGGAGAGAAGAAAGGGAAGTTAAGACAGTTTCTATGGCAATCGGGGTAAAAAAGGATGAGGCTTAAACTAGTAGCAGAAAGAGTACAGAAAGGCGACACAAGAAAATTGCAGAGGAAATCTAGCAACTGATTGAGGGCACAGAGTGAGGACTCAGAAGTAGTCTAAATGCTGAGCTTTGGAGCTTTTAAGAACAGTGGCCCCCTGAGTGGAGATCGGGAAGTCAGAAGACGTGAGAGTTGGTTTGGGCCGGTAGTGGTGGGGAGATAGATGCTATCTAGGATTGTACAGAATACCGGGTCATGCACGTTTAGTACTACCTACTAAAGCCGACTTTATACTTAGTTTTCCTGATTCATGAAAATGTATCAGAATTAAGCTACTCGTGCCTAAATGGCAGACCTGCCATCTTCATCCTCATTATTGATCCTTGGGTTGTCGGAAAGACGATCTTTCAGCGTGGATTTCTAGGTTACTTGGGAAACCACCTAGTATTTGCCCCTCCATCCAGGTCAGATCCTATATGCCCAGAAAATTCACATTTTGAGGCTGACTCAGGATAGTTGGAATTAAGCCCACTTACATGAGAGGCCTCTCAAGTTTCTTCCAGGACAATCCCTACAACTAGTGATAGTTCCTCCCTTCCCAGCATCCTGGGTCAGACATGTGCTGAGAAGTTGCATTGGTGGGCGCCTGGGTGGCTCAGTTGGTTAAGCGACTGCCTTCAGCTCAGGTCATGATCCTGGAGTCCCAGGATCAAGTCCCACATCAAGCTCCCTGCTTGACAGGGAGTCTGCTTCTCCTGCTGACCTCTCTCTTCTCATGCTCTCTCTCTCTCTCTCTCAAATAATAGATAAATAAAAAATCTAAAAAAAAAAAAAAGAAGAAGAAGAAGCTGCATTGGTGAATGCATTGGTCATCACAAAGCCAGGGCGAGGTCTGATGGCAAAAGAAATGTCTTCTCTGGCAGGATTACACTCAGGATTAGCATTTAGCAGAAGAATGCCACTGAGGAAGTTTGTCTTTGGCATTTTTTGGTCACTGTTTTTCTCCATGTGCTTTCGTAATAGATCTTTCCTGCTCTGATACTCTTCCCAGTAACTGGTCTAGGCAGGAAGCTTCTCTAAACTTCTGGGAAAAGAATAAGGTCATACCATTCAAACTTAGGTGTTAATGTTGGACTGTAACTTATTTTTTCTCCCTTCTCTTTGACACTCCTATCCTAATAGGGGTCAGCTTCTTCATACTATCTGACAATGTTGGAAAGTTGCTTGGTCCATCGGTATGGCCCCCGAAGGCACAGAGGGGTCCTGGGTTCTGATCCTAGCACTGTATTAACAGACTCTGTAACCTGGACCGATTGAATGGATAGAGCCTCAGTTTCTTTATTTGTGAAATGAGGCAGTTAAATGGAATCAATGGTTTTCCTATCAGCCATATCAGTAACTTCCTTTTGTTTGAAGCTCCCCTTTTACTAAATGAAATAAAACCCAGGGATAACATAAGTTTCTTAGATACATAATTTAAAAATCAATATAGTGCCTTAACTGTAATAGAGAAAGACAAAAGGGGAAAGTATTCCTATAAAACATATAAAATGTGTAAATGCTCAGGCCCACCCACACTGGGCGGCATATTTGTTAGATGTTCGCATCTACACATAGATGTAAATGTGACAGTTACACAAGCCACAGCTACGACTTTGTGGTACTGGCCCTTGCGTATCATTTTTATGGGCCATCAAATACAACTAGTGACATGGCTGTCAGTGATGTGATTTCCCGAATGGTGAACATTTCTTGGTAAGTTTCCAAACAAAATAAACTATGATCTTCCCTTCTTGGTTGCTTTCCTTAAAAAAATCAGTATATATTTAAACTGCCAAAAAAAAAAAAAAATCAAACCAAAACAAAACATGTGTTTGTATACAGAAAGGAGTTTTGTTCTAGGTTCACATATTGAAATACACATTTTTTTTTTCACTTGTGTGATTGACTGGGAAGTCAGAGTGGAAGTGAGATGATGCTCTGGGGAAGGAGGGACTTCCCTGCATTGCAGGCTGTTGGGTGTATCTCTCACCACCACCTACCAAATGCTGGTAGGTTCCCTCTAAATTATTAGGAGGACAGCAAAAGTAATGGTGTTTTTATTATTTGCATTGGTCCTTATTATCAAGTCTACTTCTTTTAGAAGAGAGCTTCCCTTTTGACTTGGTATTGTTGAAAACTTCACCCTTCCTTTACAACTTCACATGTTCAATAATTGGAAGAATTTTCCATAGATTCACATCTAGTGATGTGCATTTCAAATCTTGTTTCCCCTCCATCTGTCCTGTACTTCTGGGCTGGTAGTGTAGCACATGCTCATAGCATGCCTAGTGCCTGGGTGGCTTAGTTGAACGTCTGACTCTTAATCTCAGCTCAGGTCACGATTGCCGGGTCATGGGTTCGAGCCCTGTGTTGGGCTCCATTCTGGGCATGGAATTTGCTTTAAAAAATTTTCCTAGTGGGGCACCTGGGTGGCTCAGTTGGTGGGGCACCTGCCTTCAGCACAGGTCATGATCCTGGGATCCTGGGATCAAGCCCCGCATCGGGGTCCCTGGTCAGGGGGAGTCTGCTTCTTCCTCTCCCTTTGCTGCCCTCCTGCTTGTTCTCTTTCTTTCTCTGTCAAGCAAATAAATAAAATCTCAAAAATTTTTTTTCTACTGTATCAGAATTCTGAAGGCATCCTCCCAGTGCTTTTCAGCTTCAGTGTTACTGTTGATAAGTCTAGCACCACTCCTTTGTAGGTAATGTTTCTCCTCACTGAATGTTTTGGTATCTCTTATTTAATCCTAGTGATTTGAAAGTGTACAATAATTTGCCTCACCTGTGTAGGTTTTTAGTCATTGTTTTAGACACTTGGAAAATGGAAAAGTCATTGTTTCAGACATTGTTTTGGAGGACTACGTCCTTTAGTTCTTAGAAATTTCCCTGTTTTTTTTTTTTTAAGATTTTATTTATTTATTTGACAGAGAGAGATCACAAGTAGGCAGAGAGGCAGGCAGAGAGAGAGGGGGAAGCAGGCTCCCTGCTGAGCAGAGAGCCCGACGACGCAGGGCTTGATCCCAGGACCCTGGGATCATGACCTGAGCTGAAGTCAGAGGCTTTAACCCACTGAGCCACCCAGGCGCCCCCCTGTTTTTATTTTTTTAAATATATTTTTTGTTAATAGTTTTCCTTCCTACTGTTATTGTTGTTGTTGTTCTTTGGCTGAAATTATTATTCAGAAATTGGACCTCCTGTATTGTCCCTACTTTTCTTTTCATTATTATTGTCTGTTCCTTGGTCTTTCTGCTTTACTTCTATTTTTAAGAAGATTTTCCTAGACTTAAAAATGTTATATATTTTTAATAGGAAGAGGGGTTTTTTTGGTTGTTCTTGGAGTATTACTTCAAAGCCTTTGTATATAGTATTATTATTATTTCAAGGATGAAATATTATTTTTTATTTTTCTGATTTTTTTTTTTTTAAGTAGGCCCTACACTCGACATGGGGCTTGAACTCACAACCCTGAGATCAAGAGTCACAGGCTTTATTGACTGAGACAGTCAAGTGCCCCTTATTTCTTTCAGATTCCTAATGAGTTTTCTTCTGCTTCCTGGGTTTTATCTGCTTTCTCTGAGTTTTTGTTTGTTTGATTTTCTCCTGTCATATTAGAAATATTTCTAATATTTCTCAAATGTCTGATGTCCCTAGACTGTCTATTCATATTTAAGGATGAGGTCTAAGTGTTGTTTGTGTATCTTAAAATATATCTAGAATCCTACAACTTCTCTTCACTGTCACCTGTATCATCTTGTTTCAAACCACCATCATCTCTTTCCTGAATTATTTTTTTTTAAAGATTTTTTATTTATTTATTTGAGAGAGAGACAGTGAGAGAGAGCATGAGCGAGGCAAAGGTCAGAGGGAGAGGCAGACTCCCCATGGAGCTGGGAGCCCGATGCGGGACTCGATCCCAGGACTCCGGGATCATGACCTGAGCCGAAGGCAGTCGTCCAACCAACTGAGCCACCCAGGCGTCCCTGAATTATTTTAAGACTCTCCTAATTGGACCCTCAGCTTCTATACCAATGCACTATAGACTATTCTCCACAGAGGCTAGGGTTATCTTTTAAAAATATAAATCATATTATATCACATCTTCTCCAGATGCTCCAGCTGATGGCTTTCCATCTTGTTCCAAATAAAAATCAAAGTCTTTACAATAATGTATTCATTTTCTATGCCATGTAACAGGTTGCCACAAATTTAATGGTTTAAAACAATACACATTTATTTTTTTATTTTTTTATTTTTTTTTTTATTTGTCAGAGAGAGAGAGAGAGAGTGTGAGCACAGGCAGACAGAGTGGCAGGCAGAGGCAGAGGGAGAAGCAGGCTCCCTGCTGAGCCAGGAGCCCGATGTGGGACTCGATCCCAGGACTCTGGGATCATGACCTGAGCCAAAGGCAGCTGCTCAACCAACTGAGCCACCCAGGCGTCCCTTTTTTTTTTTTTTTTTTTTAACAATACACATTTATTATTTCACAGCCCCTGTGGTTCAGAAATCCAGGTCTGACTTAGCTGGGTCCACTGCTTAGGGTCTCACGAGGCTGCAGTCATGGTATAGGCTAGGGTTGGGTTCTCATCTGGAGGCTCAGCTGGGGAAACACCTGTTCTGTAACCTTGCGTCGTTGTTGGCAGCCAGAAGTTCCTTGTGGTGGTAGGATCCATAGAAGTTTGCCTCCTCAAGCCATCAAGGAGGGAGAGAGAGAGAGAGAGAGACAGAGACAGAGACCACGGTAAGTTTTCTAGCAAGAAAGAGTCTCACATAACGCAACAGAATTATGACAGTGACATCCTCTCGTATTTGCTGTAGTCTTGTGGTTAGAATCAAGTTACAGATCTTGTCCACACTCAGAAGGAAGGAATTGAACAGAGGTGTGAAGGTAGGTGCCACCTTGAGTCTGTGCCACAAATGTTCTACATGGCCTGGCTCTCTACTACTTCTCTAACCTTATTTCTTACACTTATCATTCCTATTCAGTCTGCTACAGCCACAAGGGTCTTAGGACTTTTGCATTTTCTCTTCCCTCTGCCTAGAACCCTCTTCTCCCAAGTACCCACCCATATGACCCACTTTCTCACCTCCTTCACGTTTGTGCTCAAGTGTCTCTTTCTCAGAGGATCCTTCTCTGATCACCTTATTTAGAATCATTTGCACTCCCTATTCCCCTCTCTTGCTTTAGTTTTCTTCATACACTATGTCATGTTCTTATTTGTTGTGTTCACTATGTGTTTTCCCCTACTAGAATGGAAGCTCTATGAAGATAGGGATTTCTATCTCTTTTGTTTATTACAGAATCCCTTGTACTTAAGACATAGTGATCACTCCATACATATTTATTAAGTGCACAGATGTGTATGTGAAAGAATTGCTATCTGATGGGCTCAACCAGAGGACAAATGGATGGGTATCTGGCTGGCTTTTCTGTTGGGGACTCCCAAATACCAGTGTCTATAGATCTTTGTTCATGCTTCATCCAGCTTCTCCAAGAAAGGATCATCCAATCCCTGCCCAAAGATTGTGAGAAGCCTGGCTGTCATTATTTTGTAGTTATGCAGTGGGAGGGGCTAAGAGTCATATATTTGTAGAGTCTTATATGCAGTTTGCAAATTATCATTTTATCTCCTGAGTTTTAGTTCTGTCCCTCACCAAAACCCCTCTTGTCTCTAAGCCTAATATCCTTTAGATCTGCAGGAAGGGGAATCCTTTGAATATACAAGGTAGAGGTTGGGATGTCGGGGTTTATCTGCTGCCCCTGGCTCACCTCTGCCTTCTATCGGTGCTTACAATATTCCAAATTCTTCTAGAGTTCTTGTGGGTGAATTAGCTTCTTTTTCACTGGCATATCCTTTTGTATGCCCTCAGGTTTGACCTTTCTCTCTCTCTCTTTTTTTTTTTTTTTAGATTTTATTTATTTATTTGAGAGAGAGAGAGAGCGAGCACCTGTGGCATTGAGGGGGGGGCAGTGGGAGAGGGAGAGAGACTAAGCAGACTCTATGCTGAGCATAGAGACTGACATGGGGCTGGATCTCATGACCCTGAGCTCATGACCTGAGCTGAAACCAAGAGTCAGATGCTTAACCAACTGAGCCACCCAGGTGCCCCTGACCTTTCTCTGTTCTGTTAAGTCATTCAACCTTCTTCCATCCACTTTCTGACTCTACATGGAGTTTCTCTTTCTGTTTCTTTTACTCTTTTTTTGTTTAAACCTTTTTTTCTTTTTTTAAGATTTACTTGTTTATTTGACAGAGAGAGAGAGAGTGTACAAGTAGGCAGGACATGGAGCAGAGGGAGAAGGAGAAGCCTGCTCCCCATGGAGCAGGGAGCCTGATGCATGGCTCGATGTGGGGCTCGATCCCAGGACCATGGGATCGTGACCCGAGCTGAAGACAGATGGTCAACTGATTGAGCCACCCAGGCGCCCCTCTTTTCCTCCCTGTTTTGGAGCATTTAGAGAGAAGAAGGCCATCTTGATACTGCAAAATCCCAAAAAAACATTTGCATCCAGATGTCTAACATCTCCCTGGGGATAGGCTTAAAGTCTAAAAATATTGATGGCAAATGGAAACTCTTATTAAGGCTGCTTGATTTTGTACTAAAGGTGAACAGTAGGAAAAGGATCTCAGATAATTCACGCGTTAAAGGGGATTGGAGGAGGAGGTGGGAAGTACCATCTATAGTCAACACTTCAGGTAGTTCATACCTTTTGATCCTATAATCATCATTATAGAATTCTGTCTTAAAGGCATAATCAGAAACCCGAGCAAACATAGAAGTACAACCATGTTGTACTTCACGATACTAGTCATATGATCAAACTTGGAGAAACCACAATAAGATAAAATATGACACATTCATTGGAATGTGATGCAGACATTAAAAGAGGTATTCTTGAAGGTGTTTTGAAAAGTGAAAACAGTCAGATTTTTAGGACTGTTTAATGACACGAGAAAGAGCTCATAATATATTTTAAATGATAAAACAAGATGTGTATATATTACTTTTATTGTAAGAAAGCTTTTAAAAGGCACAACTAAATTAGAAGCCATAGATTTATTTTAAACCATTTAAAAATATTTCTAAGGTACAAAAATTGAGTATTATATATGCACCAGAAATTATCAAGTTGTGGTTTATAAATTTGTTCTAAAGAAAACATCTGTTTCCTTCCTTAGGTACCTTCTTTCTTTCCTTATACTCCTATAGGTAGATGTGGAAGGGAACAAAGTGGTCACTCCTTTTCAAGGAAACCTATTACCTTTCCTTCAGACTGTTTGGTAAACTTATAAGCCCTCACTTTCCAGTTTTCTAAAATAATCTTTGTATGTACTTTAAAAAGAATGGCCTTTTCCGATAGTCTGCCAAGCTTTTAAAGAAAGAACTATTCTTGACCAAGTTTGGAAAAATGTGTAAGTGTTCACTGCACATAAAATCAGTGTGTTTGTTTCATAGGAAAATTCTCAAGTAGGACAATTATAGGTATGCAGATAACATGTACTGTAATATTAATTGTTAGTACTAGAGGAGTTTAATTCAGAGAAACATTGACTTAGTGAAGAGGTCAGTCCCTGTGCCTGAACTCTTGATGACATAAAGTAGATGTTGGGAAATGTCATGGTTCAGGAAATAATCATCACAAAGAGCTTTTGTGCTCTGCTAGCATTCATCTACACAATTCACAGGCATAGTGAGTATGAAAGTTCTAGAGGGGACTTTTAGCCCTTGGGGGAAGCAAGAGCTAGGCTGGCAAGCAGAAGTTACATCAGGATATGTTCTGTGCCCTGTCTGCTTTCCATTCTCTTATTTTTATTCTTCCTCTCCCCCCCAACCTGGCCCCTTACCTCCATTAGAAATAGGGAGGATAAATCCTATCTGTTTGTATTTGCTGTTCTAACCCGGAAGTGCTTCTCAAACACCCCCATGACACTGAGTGCCTCACCAGTATGAGCTTCCGTCCTTCATCTCTCATATACATTTATGGAGAACTTTATTACACAAGGCATTAGGTGGGGTACCTAACCCCAAGGAGCTTATGATCAGGCCCATGATCCAAGGTAGTTCATGTAAGGTGAAGGCAGGCAGGAAGAGAGATCATTGTGGGTAGGTGCCTTAGGGAATAGCTTCTGCTCTGTGCATTTAGCCTTTTGGAATAAGGGGACTTCCCTCTTTTGATAGCTTGAATTTTATTTTTGTAGTCGTGCTTTTGCAACCACTCAAGGAGCTGTGTCCGTTGGACCTATGCTTAGCAAACTGACTGCCCGAGGATGGTGCGGTTTTGCTCCTGCAAACTTAAAGGGTTGAAATCTCCCTGCATTGGTCACCACGGGAGAATTTGTTTGGTAGAATTGCTAGATCCGGGCACTTTAAAAAATAAGAATCCTAGATTAATTAAACATAGGTTGAAAGTTTCAGTTTTTACCTATTTCAAACACTTGCCGTGTTTTTGTGGAGGACGGTTTTACTGATTGGAGTGGACAGTCATGTTAGAGCTTCCCTATTTCAGATCTTCTGATTCTCTGACTTGCCTTTGGAGGACCCGGCGTCGCTCTCCCATGCCTCGATCCACGTGGTGGTGTTTTCAGGTTACCTGAAAGGGGAAGTTTGGAGTGACTGGAGCTTTTCTCTAGTTCCATTGTTGAATCTTGTTCACTGGTTTCTAAACGCAAAGCTGATCATTGTAGAATCCTACTCCGGTATCCGCAGTTGTAAGAGTTGACTCGGTCAGTCTTGAACTTTCCCAAGGACATTTAGTTACGGGAAGGCACTTCAAACAACATTAAGCACACAGTAAGAGGTTAATACATGATGATTCCACAAACCATAAGTCTTTGGGAGGCAATCTACTGTCTTTTAAAAGAATTCACATATTTCATGTAAAGCAGTGGTTTTTTAGAATAACTTGTTTGTGCCGCTTCATGGGACCAGAAAGCTACAGCGGACGGTAGAGACAGGCTGCCCTGCTAGGAGAAAGACGGGAAATCTGGGTACACTTCAGATCTCAGCTTAATCCTATGAAGGTTTTTCTGTCCACCTGGGGCTCATTGCTCTCTTCCAGCTTTCCGATCTTACAGCCTTTCTCTATGATTTCTGCCTTCATTCACATGCAGCACAGCGACCACTGTTCTGGTACCTGCTTCGTGCCAGACACTATCCTAGGTGTTAGGGAGCAGAACAGTCATTCCTGCCTTCCTGGACATTAGAAGGAAGTGAGAGAGTCGGACAACACGTGAATAACAAAAATAAACAGTTCACAGAGGCTTCTCATTTCATTTGGAGATAGACTTGACACAGCTGAATTTTTTTCCAGTGACTGCTTTCAACCTTGTTCACCAATTCCCCATGTCTTAACGAATGTTTGGCATATCCCGCAGCTTTCTAGTCAAGTCAAGTGGTTAAAATACAGTCCAGGCCAGCTCAGAATTCCACGAGATGGCTGATTCAAAGTAACGCCCTCCCCCATGACGTACTGTTCTTCTGTTTACCCCATCCGGGAAGAAAAGATCCTGGGCTGGTCTCTTTTCCTGAGAAAACCTGTAAGAGCAAAGTTATTGGGAGGAAATATCTCCCCAATGCAGCTAGTGCTGAGGCTACAACGGGTTTCACTGTGTCCTTTTGCTGTACCCATTCTATAGTCCTTTCACTCTAGGCTCACACAGCTGCTGGCTTACCTTACGTGGGAAGGGCTGAGCCCTTGGTCATTCCCGAAACATCTGGGGTCCAAGTCTGCCGTATTGTCCATGTATCATCCGGTCGGGCAGAGGAATGCCAGGACAGGTATCAATAGGCCACCTGGGGGTCAGGCACACTCACACTCTTCCCCGTCCCTCGTCCTACTTCCCACTGAGGCTCAAGATCTGTGTCCCCTGCTGATATGTTGTCACCTTTCCTTGCCTGCTGCTCTTTTAGAACAAGGACTTGTTCTAAAGAACAAGGACTTGCCTCCAAGTGGCTAGGGGCCAGCTGTAGCTACAATGTCCCCTGGTGGAAGTATGGGAAACAAGATCTTTAAACCCACTGCATCTGAAGTTGCAGAGGGAAGAAACACAAGTTCCTTTCCTGGGTTGCTGGGGTGATGGCAGGTGGGAACACTCTTACTTTTATCCCTTGGTTCCAGACCCATGTATTCCTCCTCTTGGGGACAAAGCCCAGTATAATGGTCACTGATCTGGCTGTAAACTTATTTATATCCTGTGGGTATCACTTCTAAGCTGCCACCTCAGATAAACCTTCAACATGCTGTCCTACCACTCTGTCAATGTGGCAACTTGTAGAGAGGAGAGCAATATGGTGGGACCAGAAGTATCATGGTTACACGCTACTTGGCTTTACGTCTTCTGCCGTAAGATGAGTCCCTTGGTCTAAGGTACTGTTGTGCAGGAACCTGGGCTGGCGCCTGCATGTTCTGCCAGCCCTTGGGTAATTGCGCTGGTCAAGGCCTTGAGGGCGTAAAAGACAACGGTAAGCTGTCAAATCCCAGCAGATGAAATGCTGCCTCTTCCAGCTAGTAGGGGTCCAATGCAACCAACTTGCCACAAGCTGGCTGGTTGGTCTCCAAGAAGGATGCAATTTCAGGCACTCAGAGTTGCTAGAAGGTTAGATATTTTCTAGCAGCAGCAGCAGCAAGAACAGCGTTGGCGAACTGAGAACCCATGCTGTTGCACCCAGGCACAGCCTCCATCGCTGAGCCACGGCTACTCCCTTCATGAGCCCACGGTAGCAGCACTGTGACAGCTAATGACAAAGGAAGGCCAAATCATTCTGGCTACTTGGTTGTTCAATGCCTTTTCTGTGGCAAGTGCTGTCTGGTGAACACTAATATGGGATATAAGTATGTCTACATTTTGTGTCTCTCCCTATAGATCTGTTCATGTGCCTCTTCCCCAAAACTCCTTGTCCTTGAGTTTCCAAACTTGTTCCTTCCATGCCCCTGACCAACAAGTCAAGCCATTCCCTTCTGCCCATAAGTCCATGTATATTCCTACTTCAGGCTACTTCTCTTCCTACATATAGTAGGTGACCAGGTGCAACACACACAGCTTCTGTCTTTCACTGTCACCCCACAGTGCAGCTGGTCCATTAGGGGCTTACTCCTATACAGCGAGTCACACTCCCTGTGAAACATTCTGCCATTTTCCTCCTCTGTCTGTCAGCTGTTCCACCAGGACATCCCAGGTGGCCAGAGATGTGAGTTGAAGATGTGCTCACCATGGTGTTGGAGGAGGGGGCAGTCTGGGTTACCTGCTTCATGTTTTCTTTTGTTCCTGTTTCTGTTTTTGGTTTTTTGTTTGTTTTTTGCCTTCTGTCGCTCCTATTCAATCTTCAGTGTACTACTTCAGTCTTAAGAGGTATCACGGTTGGGCCTATCCGACCTTATGACGTGGTGGGACTGACAGAACCATGTTCATGTTGGGCAACTGCAGCCATATGGTCCCTCGAGCTCTTATTACCAGACACTGCCTGTCCCAGCCCACCCAGCAGCACATGAGAATTAAAAAAAAAAAAAAATGGTAGGGGCGCCTGAGTGGCTCAGTGGGTTAAAGCCTCTGCCTTTGGCTCAGGTCATGATCTCAGGGTTCTGGGATTGAGCCCTGCATCGGGCTCTCTGCTCAGCAGGGAGCCTGCTTCCTCCTCTCTCTCTGCCTGCCTCTCTGCCTGCTTGTGATCTCTCTCTGTCAAATAAATAAATAAAATCTTTTTAAAAAAATGGTATACAGTTCTCTACTGTAGATATCATGGCTTTACTCTAGAACCCATGGGATCTATGTTCTGATTCTCCCTTGGGAATTTCTCCCGTGGGAGTTGACCCTAAACCCCTCAGGGCATTTGCTCCATGTCCCCCGAGTCCCTGTCAGTATGCCTCTAGAGTCACAGGTTCTGCCAGGCTGGGTGGTTCGAGGGACAGGGCTAAATCACTGCTCCCACTGCTCAGACTTGCTACGGAGTCTTTCCCACCCTAGACCTCTTAGAACTTTCAGCCTTCCTGCCACCGGGCGAATGAGTCTGAGCAGCGTTCCTGGGTGTGGGATGTGCAGCTTCCAGAACTCAGGGGCAGACATGGTAAAGGAAGATGCCCAAATACATCCAAGTAGGGAGGTTTGGGTAGGGCGGTGCAAGAGTAGGAGAGGCAAGAGTGTCAGGAGGATTTGTAGGGAGGTGATTATAGAGATGGAACAAAGAGCATAGGAGGGAAGAGGAGGGAGAGAGGTTGATGGTTGTGAAAAAGTGCACAGTAGCGTCAAAGTGATGTTAAGAACTACTGTCGTTGGGATGCTCATGGATGTAGAACAAATAAGTAGGAGGTTGGAGTTTGACTTGGAAAAACAGAAGTGATTGTGTATGTGTGTGTGTGTGTGTGTGTGTGTGCGCATGTGTGATGTCAGCATGAGGGTAGGTAAGTGCAATGGAGCGGAGGAAAGATTCACTTGAAACTAGAAGATAGAGAGGCCAATGCACGTCTCTGTTTTGGTGGTTGTTGATTTCACTGTGGTGTGTGTCTTGACAACCAGACTCCATGATCTTTTATATTTGACACCAAACAGTGCTGTGCCCATTGTAAGGATTCAATGCATACACAGAGGAATAACTTTAAGATCTCATGTTACACATACAAAGAAAAATGTGAGGTTCCATCCAAGCCGAACAGCTAGAGCTGCTTAAACTGAGTGTACAGTGGGGCGCTTGGGTGGCTCACTCGGTTAAGTGTCTGCCTTTAGCTCGGGTCATGCCCCTGGGGTCCTGGGATTGAGCCCCACGTTGGGCTCCCTGCTGAGCAGAGAGTCTGCTTCTCCCTCTCCATCTGCCCCTCTCCCCTGATTGTGTGCACTCTCTTTCACTTGCTCTCTCTCGAGTCAATAAATAATATCTTTAAAAAAAAAAATGAACTGAGTGTACAGTGATGAGCTTACCTGTGAGCAGACGTGGGGTCACAGTCTGCAAGGAGGCCAGAGGAGAAGGCGTGGAGAGGAGGTTTGATGAGTTTTGATGTCCTCAGAGTGCCCGGTGAATGGGTGACGGGACCAGAACACAGAATCAGTGCAGATGTTTTCTTAGGTATTATTTCCAAACTGATTTTCCTCCCTTGTATACAGTTGTCTGGTTCATTATTTTTAATGTCAAGGAGAGGCTGAATAAGATTTCTTTTTCCCTTATGTTATAAATCCACGTTATTTGTTCTTTCTTCCCAAGAAAGCCAGGGATGGCTTTGGATTTTAGGGGCACTAAGAAGTTTCTTCAGCTGGGGTGTGTTTCTGTTGGGGAAGGGGTGTATGCAGATTTTCCCTTAAAGTGGTTGACTCAGGCTGAAAATTTCCTTTCATTAATGTGGTGTCTTTCTTCTAGTAAAGAAAAGGTTGAAAAGGCAAACTCCTGGGGGAAAGATAATATAATGCCTGAAATACGTATTCAGGTGCCATGACTGAGGCTAGAGTCTTCTCTGAGTCAAAGGGGAGGAGGATCAGAAGATGGTGATAGGGGGCGCGTGGGTGTCAGTGGGTTAAAGCCTCTGCCTTCAGCTCAGGTCATGATCTCAGGGTCCTGGGATCGAGCCCCTGTCAGGCGCTCTCTGCTCAGAGGGGAACCTGCTTCCTCCTCTCTCTCTGCCTGCCTCTCTGCCTACTTGTGATCTCTGTCAAATAAATAAATAAAATCTAAAAAAAAAAAAAAAGAAGAAGAAGAAGACGGTGATGGTGCAGGAGTGGGGAGAAACTGCTCTCAGGAGACAGAATGAGGCAGGAGCTAAGCTCTTTGCTCCGCGCTGGCTCTGCCCTCTGTAAGCCTCTGGGCGGTGGGGTTTAGTGGTGAGCATCCTTTGTGAGTTCTGAAGACAAGCTAGTGCTCTCAGAAAGTTGCTGCGACTAGCAGAAATATTTACCCCTCTATTCGGGCTGGGTTCGCTTTCTTCCCCTCTTCTAGGATGTCTCCTGGCTCATCAGACTTACGCTTCCTCAAATATGTGGGACTTCGATGTCCATCTAGTCTTCCTCTCTGTGTACTCCACTCCCGTCTTCCAGCGATTTCCTGCAGCCCCCGTAGGCAGAAACGAATCCGTTTATACAGGAACTGCCCAGTCATCGAACTAGAATACCCCCATGTTTAGAAAAGCTGAATTCAGAGATTTGAAACAAGCAGAATTTTTTTAAGAAACTTTTTCCAAAGTCACCTGAGATTTTTTTCCAAGTCACCTGAGATTCCAAAGATCTGAGTTTTGTTTCTAGTTCTACCACAAGAGCAGTGTGACCTTGGAGAAGCAATTGTGCCTTTTCGGGGGGGCCTCAGTTCCCTCACGGATCAAGAGAAAAACTTCATTAATGTAATTAATGTATGTAAAAGTGCTTGGTGACTTCTAAAGAGCCAGGTGACGGGTGGATGGCATTGCTAATGGTGCGCTGTGGCTCTTGGTAAATAACCCACAGTTCACAGTCACTTGGGGAATTTGGTCCGGGTTTTGCTGCCTTCCTCTGTTCAGTTTTTGCACCTGTTTTCGGTGGTTTAAGACAGTCTTAGAATCATGGATGAGCGTCGTGTTGTTGTGGTTTTTTTCTGGCCATGCTATCCTCCTGAAAGCTAATTCCCAGGCTTAAGAGTTATTGCTGAGTCCGACCCCCGCCCCGCCCCTGTTTTTTTCTTCCAGAAGTGCTGTTGACATTTCTGGCTTTTTATTTCTGTTCTCCTTTGAGACCTCTTAAGTTGGAGAACTCATTTAATTACCCTGTCTCCAGCTGGGAGTGTTCTCGAGTTCTGTTTTTCCTCCAAGATCTGTGAGGAGACTGCTCGCTCGTTCCTGGATATTCTTTGCCTCGTGTTTTCAGAGTCGAGCACACTGCTTGACCTCCGTTTCTCACCGTTGTCTCGCCCCCTCTCCACCCCCCCGTTAGCCTGTTTTCTAAACATCGCCGTTGCCGCAAGAGTCCCCTTCAAGGCCTTTAGTGAGATCGTGAATATTGGACACTGTGGTTCTTCCCCGGCCTGTTATTACTTTTTTGTAATTTTTTTAAAAAGATTTTATTTATTTATTTGACAGAGATCACAAGTAGGCAGAGAGGCAGGCAGAGAGAGAGAGGAGGAAGCAGGCTCCCCGCGGAGCAGAGTCCGATGTGGGGCTCAATCCCAGGACCCCGGGATCATGACCTGAGCTGAAGGCAGAGGCTTTAACCCACTGAGCCACCCAGGCGCCCCCTATCACCGTCTTCTGACCCTCCTCCCCTTTGACTCAGAGAAGACTCTAGCCTCAGTCATGGCACCTGAATACATATTTCAGGCATTGTATTATCTTTCCCCCAGGAGTTTGCCTTTTCAACCTTTTCTTTACTGGAAGAAAGACACCACATTAATGAAAGGAAATTTTCAGCCTGAGTCAACCACTTTAAGGGAAAATCTGCATACACCCCTTCCCCAACAGAAACACACCCCAGCTGAAGAAACTTCTTAGTGCCCCTA
Source organism: Enhydra lutris kenyoni (assembly GCF_002288905.1). Classification (NCBI taxonomy): domain Eukaryota; kingdom Metazoa; phylum Chordata; class Mammalia; order Carnivora; family Mustelidae; genus Enhydra; species Enhydra lutris. The sequence goes on from NW_019154094.1 coordinate 11,185,890, forward strand.
AAATCCAAAGTCATCCCTGGCTGTTATTTTTAACCCAACTCCTCCACAGCAGTTCAGACTCCCTAATGGTGCAAAAACCTAACAGTTACCCTTTCTCCTTTCTTTTCATTTTTCGCCCTATGTCTCTGGCTTGACCAAGGAGTCTGGCAGCGGGCATAGGATTAGAGCAGTTGGTGTTTTGGATGGCTGGAGTTTACCTACCGACCTTGGAGTCACAGAGGTGAATTTTCATCCTCATTTGCCTCCTACTTGCTGTGGGACATCAGGAAGTTGGTTCACATCTCTGAGTCTTTCGATTCCTTATCTGTATAGTGGGTATCATCACTTCTTGCCTGCTTCACAGTTAGGATAAGGAAATGAAGCAAACCTGGTGATCTGTAAAGTACTCTATATAAGTGATGTTTGTCATGATTATTATTCTTGCGGCTTATTTTCTGGGAGTTTGCCACCCATATTATCAGTGCTGGGGCTCTGAGACTGGCTGGTTTACTGGACCCCGGATGGGCTATGTGGGAGTGGTGGAGAGTGGGCACAGTGACGGAATAGGGCTGTGGTACCTGAGATTCCAAAGGATGCAAGTGAGTGTTGATGAATATGACTTGGGCATGAGGTCCCACCTGCCGTCCCAAGATAAGGGCTTCCTTAGCAATGCCCTCTCCGTCTTTCTCTTCTGGGGAGGAGCTGGCTCACAACTTCTCATTTCCTATAGCACTGCCGCCCCATAGCACTTATCTGATTATGTCAGGGTAAACCTGTGCCATTTATTTATTCAATTTCTATCTTCCTTCTCCCCTATCGGATTACAGGTGTTTCAAAGTCTGCAACCATGTGTATGCACGTCTGTCATCCCACAGTGACAGCATGTCACGGTGATTTATACGTGGTAGACACCAGCAATGCATTGTATTTATGTGAAGCGAGGCCGTGTTTTCCTTTGTTGAGGATGGGAGGAGAGAAAGTCTTCTGAGTGTGTTCTGTTATTCTGTAAAATGTTTTATTTTTAACAAAGTCATAAATGAACATACATTAGAAAGTTAAAAAGTGGTACAGGCTTAGGAAAACAGTAGTCCCTGCCAACCACACATTCTAATCTGTTCCCCAGAAATAACCACTTCTTAACTGTTTAACTGTTTTCCCTCCTCGATATTATCCTCCATATTTATAAATATTTTCTGTCTGTAGAGTATCTCCTCATTTATCAATTTTATACGTTATCTACTAACTTTAAAAATTGGAAGATGAAAACTTTTTTCTTTTAAGTAGGCGCCATACCCAGCGTGAAGCCCACCATGGGGCTTGAACTCACGACCCTGGGATCAAGACCTGAGCTGAGATCAGCAGTGGGACACTTAACTGACTGAGCCCTCCCAGACGCTCTGGTAGATGAAATCTTTTATCCCTCTTTCACTCCCCTCTCTTTGTCCCATAATCCAGCCTAGTTCTATCTCAAAGTTTGGTTAACTCGATTGCCAATGTTCCAGTTATCTATGGCCATGTAACAAATAATCACAAAAACTTAGTGGCTTAAAACAACTACGATGATTTTATTTTCTCCCGTAGTAACTTGGGTCAGGAATTTGGAAGGGCTTGGCATGCTGGTTCTTGCTCAGGGTGTCTCGCACAATGGCAGCAGCCAGTGGATCTAGGTGGAGTAGCAGGAGGTGGCCCAAATGTCGTATAGCTGGAATCATGCAGTACGTAACCCTGGAAATTGGCTTCTGTCGCTTGTCTTTGAATGGCTTGATAATTCATTCTTTTAAGTTCTGAATACTATTCCAATGTCTGGGTGTCCCACAGTTTATTTATCCATTCATCTACTGAAAAACATCTTGGTTGCTTCCAAGTTTTGGCAATTATAAATTTGCTATAAATATCCGTGTACAGGCTTTTGTGTGAACATAAATTTTCAACTCTTTGGGGTAAATGCCATGGAGTGTGATTGCTGGATTATATGGATAGAGTATGTTTAGTTTTGTGAGAAACCGTCAAACTACTTTCCAAAGCGACTGTACCATTTTGCATTCCTACCAGCAATGAATGAATGAAAATTCCTATTACTCCACATCCTTGCCTATATTTGGTAGCATTGGTGTTCCAGATTTTGGCCATTATAATAGGTGTGTGGTGATATCTTCATTGTTGTTTTAATTTGCATTTCCCGGAGGGTGTGGAATATAGAGCATTTTAAAAAAATACTTCTTTGTCATTTGTATATCTCCTTTGGTGAGGTGTTTGTTAAGATCTTTGGCCCACCTTTTTAATGTATTTATTTTATTTTATTTATTTTTTTTAAAGATTTTTTTTAAATTTATTTATTTGACAGACAGAGATCACAAGTAGGCAGAGAGGCAGTCAGAGAGAGAGAGAGAGAGAGAGAGAGAGGGAAGCAGGCTCTCTGCTGAGCAGAGAGCCCGATGCAGGGCTCGATCCCAGGATCCTGGGATCATGACCTGAGCCGAAGGCAGAGGCTTTAACCCACTGAGCCACCCAGGCGCCCCTATTTATTTTATTTTTTAAATTAACATAGCATGTATTATTTGCCCCAGGGGTACAGGTCTGTGAATCGTCAGGCTTATAGACTTCACAGCACTCACCATATCACATACTCTCCCCAATGTCCATAACCCCACCACCCTCTCCCTACCCCCTTCCCCCCCCAGCAACCCTCAGTTTGTTTTGTGAGATTAAGAGTCTCTTATGGTTTGTCTCCCTCCTGATCCCATCTTGTTTCATTTTTTCCCTCCCTACCCTGACTACCCCCCACCCTGCCTCTCAAATTCCACATATCAGAGAGATCATATGATAATTGTCTTTCTCTGATTGACTTATTTCGCCTAGCATAATACCCTCTAGTTCCATCCACATCGTCGCAAATGGCAAGATTTCATTTCATTTGATGGCTGCATAGTATTCCATTGTATATATATATGCCACATCTTCTTTATCCATCCATCTGTTGATGGACATCTAGGTTCTTTCCATAGTTTGGCTAGTTTGGCTGTTGTGGACATTGCTGCTATAAACATTCAGGTGCACGTGCCCCTTCAGATCACTACGTTTGTATCTTTAGGGTAAATACCCAGTAGTGCAACTGCTGGGTTGTAGGGCAGCTCTATTTTCAACTTTTTGAGACCTCCTTGCTGTTTTCCAGAGTGGTCGCACCAGCTTGCATTCCCACCAACAGTGTAGGAGGGTTCCCCTTTCTCTGCATCCTTGCCAACATCTGTCATTTCCTGATGTGTTAATTTTATTTGGCCCACTTTTTAATCAGGTTCTTTGTTTTCTTGTTGTTGAGTTTATATATATATATATATATATATATATATATATATAGATAGATAGATAGATATATATATATATATATATATATATATATATATGTGTATATATATATTTCTATATATAGAAATATATTTTTTTTTCCCCCTTCTTTCCCCTTTTTTTTTTTTTTTTAATTTAGAAAGAGTGCTTATGGCTTGGTCTTACCACCCTGAGAGCATGACCCGAGCTGAAATCAAAAGCTGGATGCTCAGCCAACTGAGCCAACCAGGTGCCCCTAGTTCTTTGTATATTTTAGATAACAGTCCTTTATGAGATGTACCTTTTGCAAATATTTTCTCTGAGGCTGTGGCTTGTCTTCTCATTCACTTGATATTGTCTTTCACAGTGCAGAAGTTTTTCATCTTGAGGAAGTTCAGTTTATCAATTATTTTTTTCATAGCTCTTGCATTTGGTGTTTTAATAAAAAATTAATTACCATACACAAGTTAATTTAAATTTTTCTTACGTTATCTTCTGGAAGTTTTGTGGGGTTTTTTTGCATTTTACATTTAGGTCTGTGACCCACACTGAATTAATTTTGTGTATGATCTGTGTGTAGATTCAGATTTTTATGTGGGGATGTCTGGTTGTTCCAGTACTTCTTGAAGAGACTGTTTTGCTTCCTTGTATTGCCTTTGCTCCTCTGTCAAAGATCAGTTGATTTTGTTTATGTGGTCTGCTTCTTGGGTCTTTATTCCATTGATCTTTTTGTTTACTTTTTCACCAATACCAAACTTTCCTGATTCTTGATAGTAAGTCTTGAAGTCAGATAGTGCCAGTCTTCTGACTTTGCTTTCCTCCTTCAATATTGTGTTGTCTGTTCTGGGTCATTTGCTTTTCCATATGCATTTTAGGATATTTGTCGATATCCACAAAATAGTTTGCAACATTTTGAATCTACAGATCAGTACGATGGCATTGAATCTACAGATCAAGTTGGGAATAACTTACATCTTGATAACATTGAGTCTTCCTATCTTGAATATGAAATATCTCTACATTTATTTGTTTGATTTTATTCATCAGAGTTTTATAGTTTTCATCATACAGGTTTTGCACATATTTTGTTAGACTCATAGCATAGTTAAGTCATTTTTAGGGAGGGTGTAATGTAAATAGTGTTCTATTTTCAATTTCAAATTCCACTTATTTATTGCTGCTCTATAGGAAAGTGATTGAATTTTGTACATTAACTTTGTATCCTGAAACTTTGCTATAATTACTTATTATTTCCAATAGGTTTTTTTTTCTGATTCTTTTGGATTTTCCACATAGACAATCATGTCATCTGTGAACAAAGACAATTTTCTTTCTTCTCAATCTTTATACCTTTTATTGCTTTTTCTCGTCTTATTGCATTAGCTAGGACTACCAGTACAATGTTGAAAAGATGTGATGATAGGAGACATACTTGTCTTGTTCCTGATCTTAGTGGAAAAGATTCTAGTTTCTTTCCATTAAATATGTTAGCTGTAGGGTTTTTGTAGGTATTCTTTATCATGTAGAGGAAATTCTCCTCTATTTCTATTTTACTGAGAGCTTTTTTAAAAAAATTGTGAATGGGTGTTGCATTTTGTCAAATGCTTTTTTTGCATTTATTGATATTATCAAATTATATTTCTTCTTTAGCCTGTTAATGTGATGGATTACATTAATTGATTTTTAAATGTTGAACCAGCCTTACATTTGTGGGATAAATTCCATTTGGTCATGGAATATAATTCCTTTATGCATTGTTGAATTCAATTTGCTAATACATTGTTTAGGATTTTGCATATATTTTCATGAGAAATATTAATCTGTAGTTTTCTTTTTTTCTAATGTTTTTGTCTGGTTTTAGTATTAGGGTAATGCTGGCTTCATAGAATAACTTAAGAAGTATTCCTTCTGTTTCTATCCTCTGAAAAAGATTGCAGAGAATGATATAATTTCTTTCTTTCTTTTTTTTTTAAAAGATTTTATTTATTTATTTGACAGACAGAGATCACAAGTAGGCAGAGAGGCAGGCAGAGAGAGAGGAAGGGAAGCAGGTTCCCTGCTGTGCAGAGAGCCCAGTGTAGGATCATGACCTGAGCTGAAGGCAGAGGCTTTAACCCACTGAGCCACCCAGGCACCCCGATATAACTTCTTTCTTAAGCATTTTGTGGAATTTACCAGTGAACCCTTCTGGGTCTAGTGCTTTCTATTTTGGAATATTTTAAATTATTGATTCAATTTTAAAAGTAGATATAAGCCTATTCAGAAAGCTTATTTCTTCTTGTGTGGGTTTTGACACATTGTGTCTTTCAAGAATTTGGTCCATTTCATCTTGGTTATCAAATCTGTGGGCATAGAGTTGTTATCTTTTTAATGTACATGGGATCTGTAGTAATGTCCCCTGTTTCATTCTAATGTTAGTAATTTGTGTCCTCTCTCATTTTTTTCTTGATTAGCCTAAATAAAGGTTTATCAATTTTGTTGATCTTTTCTAAGAAGCAGCTTTTGGTTTTGTTGATTTTCTCTATGAGTTTCCTGTTTTTTATTTCATTTATTTCTGCTTTTATATTTATTGTTTACTTCTTCTTACTTTGGATTTAATTTTGTCTTTTTTCTTTTTTAAGTAAACTTTAGCCCATTGTGGAGCTCAAACTCATGACCCTGAGATCAAGAGTCACATGCTCTACTGACTGAGTCAGCCAGGCACCCCTAATTTTTTTTCTTATGCCAGTTTCCTAAGATAGAAGTTTAGGTGACTGATTTTAGATCTTTATCCTTCCTCTTTTCTAATACATACATTCAATGCTACAAATTTCCCTTTAAGCACTGTTTTCACTTTATCCTATAAGTTTTGATAAGTTGTGTCTTCACTTTCGTTTAGTTAAAATGTTTAAAAAATTTTCTTGAGACTTCTTTAATTCACTTGTGATTTAGAAGTATGTTGTTCAATCTTCAAGAATTTTGGGATTTTCTTTCTATTTTTCTGCTATTGATTTCCGGTTTAATTCCACTGTGGTCTGAGAGCAAACATTGTATAATTTCTTTCTGCTTAAATTTAAGATGTGTTTTATGGTCCAGAATGTGGTTTATCTTGGTAAATGCTCCATGTGGTCTTGAGAAGAATGTGTGTTCTGATGTTGTTGGATGAAATAGACTATAGATGTTTATTATATTAATTGTAATTAATTGTAATTAATTATTATATTAATTGATTGATGGTGTTGAGTCCAGGCTATGTCCTTGTTGATTTTTGGCCTGCTGGATCTGTCCATTTCTGAGAGAGGGATGTTGAAGTCTCCAACTATAATAAGTGGATTTATCTATTTATCCCTGCAGTTTGATCAGTTTTTTTCTCATGTGTTTTGATGCTCTGTTGTTAGGCACAAACACTTTAAGGATTGTCATGTCTTTTTGGACAACTTTTAATCATTATATAATGCTCTTCTTTAACCCTGATATCTTTCCTTTTTTATTAAATATTTTAATTTATTTATTTAAGAAAGAAAGAGAGAGAACAAGGGTGCAAGCATGAACTGGGGGAATGAGCAGAAAGAGAAGCAGCCTCCCAAGTGAGCAAGGAGCCTGATGTGGAGCTTGATCCCAAGACCCTGAGATCATGACCTGAACCAAAGGCAGTCGCTTAAATCGACTGAGCCACCCAGATGCCCTCCTCCATTCTCCTACCTCCCTAAATCTTTCTTTACTCTGAAGTCTGCTCTGTCTGAAATTAATATAGCTTTTTAAAAATTAGTATTAGTATGGTGTATTATTTCCCATCCATTTACTTTTTTTTTTTTTTTTTAAATGAAGAAGGTTCTTAAACCCCAGGGGATATGAGAGATCCAAGATGGAGTAAACCTGGTTCCCTAAATATGAGTGAGAAATAAACTTTTATTTTATTATGTCACTGACATTTTGAAGTTTATTACTAGTTAGCATTACCTAAATAATAAATTTATCACTGTTAGTATTGCTAATTTTTCTCTTTTGTGTGTGTGTATTGACCAACATTGTCAGAGATTTGTCTGTTTTATTAATATACAATTTTAAAAAGATTTTATTTATCTGGGAGATAGAATGAGCAGGGAGAGAAGCAGAGGGAGAGACAGAAGCAGAATCCCCACTGAGCAGGGAACCTGACATGGGGTTTGATCCTAGGGTCCTGGGATCATGACCTGAGCCAAAGGCAGATGCTTAATAGACTGAGACACACAGGTACCCTATTTTACTAATATTTTTAAGAAACATTTTCTGTTTTTGATACTATTCTCTATCATTTCTTTGGTTTCTATTTCATTAATTTATACTGCCTTCAATAATTTCTTCCTTCCATTTGAGCTTAGTTTTTTGTTCTTTTTATAAGTTCTTAAAGTGCTTGAGTAGATCATAATCCTTAATACTTGATATATTTTAATATACATGTGCAGGCATATCAATCATCATTAACTTAGTTGCATTTTACAAGTAATTCTAATTATTTAATAATATTCATTGTTTTTTAAAGCCATGAGTTATTCAAATGCATGTTTTATTATTTTTCTAATATATGAGCTTTGGGGGTCCAATTTTGTTATTGCTTTCTGGTTGTGTTATGAGAAAGGCCATCCATTTACTCTTTTTTTCTAGAGTATTCATTGTTTTTTATTTTATTTTATTGAGGTATAATCAACACACAATATTATATTAGTTTTAGGTCTACAATGTAGTGATTTGATATTTGTACAGATTGCAAAGTGATCACCACAATAAGTCTGGTTACCATCTGTCAACATACAAAGTTAATACAATATTAGTGACTATATTCCCCATGCTGTATATTACATTCCCATAACTTATTTTATAACTGGAAGTTTTTTTGATCCCAGTCACCCATTTCCCAACCCCCTCCCGCAACCTCCTTCCCCTCTGACAACTACCAATCTGTTTTCTGTATCTGTGAATCTGGGTTTTGTTTGTTTGTTTGTTTTTGATTTGACATGTAAATGGAATCATGTAGTATTTATCTTTCTGTCTCTGACTTGTTTCATTTAGCACAATACCCTCAAGGCCCATCCATATTGTTTCAAATGGCAAAATTTCATTCTTTTTTATGATTAAGTAATATTGCATTATGTCTAACACATTTTTTATCCATTTATCCATTGATGAACACTTGGATTGCTTCCCTATCTTGGCTATTATGAATAATGTAACAATGATCTTATGGGTGTATATGTTTTTTCAAATTAGTATTTTTGTTTTCTTCAAAAGGTAGATACCCATAATAGAATTGCTGGATCATATAGTAGTTCTATTTTTAATTTTTTGAGGAATCTGATACTGTTTTCCACAGTGGATGCACCAATTTACATTCCCCCCAACAGTGTACAAGGCCTACTTTTTTCTCTACATCTTTGCCAACACTTGTTATTTCTTGTCTTTTTGATAATAGTCATTCTAATGTGTATGATATGATGTCTCATTGTGGTTTTGATTTGCATTTCCCTGATGATTGGTGATATGGAACACCTTTTCATGTGTCTGTTGGCCATCTGGATGTATTTTTTGGAAAGAGGTCTCTTCAGATTCTCTGCCCATTTTTTAATTGGTTTGTTTGGCTTTTTTTCTTATTCAGTTGTATGAGTTCTTTATATACTTTGAGTATTACCAGGATGTGATTTTCAAATACCTTCTCTTATTCAGTAGGTTGCCTTTCATTTAATTGCTGGCTTCCTTTGCTGTGCAGTAGATTTTTAGATTGATATAGTCCTTTTTCTTTATTTTTCCTCTTTTGCCCTTGCCTTTGGAGTCAGATCCAAAAACAAACAAACAAACAAACAAACAAATACACAAACACATTGCTAAGATGGATGCCAAGGAGCTTAACTGCCTATATTTTCTTCTTGGAGTTTTATGGTTTCAGGTCTTAAGTTCAAGTTAATTTAAATTAAAAAAATAATTTTTTATGTGATGTAAGATTGTGATCCAGTTTCACTCTTTTTGCATGTAGCTGTCCAGTTTTTCAACTGTGTTTATTGAAGAGACTGTTTTTTCTCCATTTTATGTTCTTGCCTTCTTTGTTATAAATTAATTGATATATGTGTGGGTTCATTTCTGGGCTCTCTATTTTGGTCCATTGATTCATCTGTCTGTTTTTATGCTAATACCATAATGTTTTGATTATTGTAGCTTTGTAACATAGTTTGAAATCAGAGAGCATGCTACCTCCAGCTTTGTTGTTCTTTCTCAAGATTGCTTTAGCTATTTAGGGTCTTTTGTGGTTCCATACAAACTTTAGAATTATTTGTTCTAGTTCTGTGAAAAATGCCATTGGAATTTGATAGGGATTGCACTGAATCTGTGGATTGCTTTGGGTAGTATGGACATTTAAACAATATATTAAGTCTTCCAACTCATAAGCATGAAATACTTTTCTATTTATATTTTCTTCAAGTTCTTCCACCAATGTCTTATAGTTTTCAGTATATAAGTCTTCTATCTCCTTGGTTAAATTTATTCCTAAATATTTTATTCTTTCTGATGTGGTTGTGAGCTAGATTGTTTTTGCGATTTCTCTTTCTGATAGCTCATTATTAGCATATAGAAATGCAACAGATTTTTTTTTTTCTAGAGGGATAGAGAGAGATAGAGAGAGAGAAAGAGAGAAAGGGGAGCAGGGAGGGACAGAGGGAGAGAGAGAATTCCAAGCAGGCTCCATCCCCAGTGCAGAGCCCAATGCAGGGCTCAAACCCACAGCCCTGAGATCAGGATCTGAACCAAAATCAGGAGTTGGTTGCTTAACTGACTGAGGCACCCAGGTGCCTACAACAGATTTTTGCAGATTAATTTTGTATGCTTTAACTTTTCTAAATTTATTTATTTATTTATCCACTACCTTTACTACAGATTTGCCTTTTCCATTGAGATATTTACTTCTGTGTATTTACTAATTTTTAATTAGTGTCATTTCTTTTCAGTTTAAGGAAGCCTCTTTAACATTTCTTGTAAGGCTGGTTTAGTAGTGATATACTCCTTTAGCTTTTGCTTGTCTGGAAAATTCCTTATTTGTCCTTCAATTCTGAATGATTACCTTGTTAGATAGAGTATTCTTGGTTAGATTTTTTTCCTTTCAGACTTTGAATATGTCATGCCATGTCTGCAGTTTCTGTTGAGAAATCTGTTGATAGCCTTCTGGGATTTCCCTTTTATGTAACAATTTACTTTGTCTTGCTGCTTTTAAGATTCTCTCTCTATCCTTAACTTTTGACATTTTAATTATAATTGTGTCTTAATGTGGACCTTTTTGTTTTCTGATTACTTGAAACTCTCTGAACTTTCTGGAGCTGGATGTGTATTTCTTTTCCATGGTAGGGAAGTTTTCAGCCATATTTTTTTCTTTATTTTTGTGTCTCCATTTCTTCTTTACTCTTCATACCTTACAGAGTATGGAATTCTATGTTGGTGGTTTTTCTCTTTCAACACTTTTCACTCCATTCCTTTCTTGTTTGCATGCTTTCTGAGAAGCCAGGTGTAATTCACTATAATTCTTATCTTTGCTTCTCTGTAGATAAAGTGTTGTTTTCCTTTGATTTCTTTTAGGATATCTTCTTTAGTTTTGATTTTTTTTGTAGTTTGAATATGATATTTCTACAGATAGGCTGTTTGTTTATTTGTTTTTGCATTTATCCTGCTTGGTATTCTCTGAGTTTCCTGGAATTGTGGGTTGGTGTCTGACATTAATTTTGGTGTAATTCCTAGGCATTATTGTTTCAAATATTTTTTCTGTTCATTTCTCTCTTTCTTCTCCTTCTGGTGTTACCATTACATGTATATTATACATTTTGTAGTTAATCCAGTTCTTGGTTACTCTGTTTTCTTAATTTTGTTTCCTCTTTGCTTTTTAGTTGTTACAGTTTCTCAAGCTTGGAAATTCTTTCCTTACCTGTGTCTATTCTACTAATAAGCCATCAAAGGCATTCTTCATCTCTGTTACAGAGTTTTTTCCTCTAGCATTTCTTTTGCTTTTATTTCTTAGAAATTACATCTTTCTGCTTACACTGCCCATCTGTTTTTATGTGTTGCCTATTTTATCCTTAGAGCCATTAGCATAATAATCATATGGTTTTACTATGATAATTCCAATATCCCTACCATAACTAGGTCTGGTTCTGATGCTTGCTCTGTCTCTTTGGACTCTATTTTTTGCCTTTTAGAATGTCTTGTAATTTTTTTCTTGATAGATGTATCTGATGAACTATATAAAAGAACTTCTATAAATAGGCTTTAGTAATGTAGTGGTAAGATTTGGGGGAAGGGAAGTGTTTTTATAGTCTTATGTTTCAGCCTCAGCCTTTTAGTGAGTCTGTGCCTCTAGACTGTGAACTTCCCAAGTTCTTCTCTGTCTTCACCCTCTTAGATGGGACAGGATGACTATAGTGATGTGGAGTTTGATATTTCCCTTAATCCAGGTAGTTAGGTTTTGATACAACTCCAGCAGGCAAGGCTTTGGTAAAATATTTTCTCTTGGCGGCCGGCCTTTTTAAGGACAGAATGCTCTGACTGTTTCAGAGTTGTTCCCTTTCCTCTCCCATTTCCAGAAGCACAAGGGGATTTTTTTCTCTGATATTCACTGGAGGACCTGGTAGAGCTACTGGAAATAAAGCTTACAAAATTGTGGGACTCCCAGGATGACTAGTCCCCCTGGAATTCTCTTCTCTCAGTCTTGTCCATACTGAGTCTCCAGCAACCTCTTAGTACAGTTCAGATTTTCCTACCCTGATACCTGATTCCCAAGGAGGTTTCTTTTTGTAGATGTTTGCTCTGTAAAAGCAGTATTGCATGAAAGTTGTGGTTAATCCATATCCTTGCCAAGATTTGATGTTGACAGTCTTTTTAACCTTTGCTGAATTGTAGGAATTCTTCATTTTGGATATAAGCCCTTTTCCAATTATGGTTTGTCTGTCAGTATTTTTCTCCAATTTGTGGCTTCCCTACTCATTTTCCCAGTGACTTTTTCAATGAACAAAGGTTTTAATTTGATGAAGCCTAAAGGTTACTTTTTTCTTTTTAAGGAATATTGCTTTCTGTGTCCTCTCTAAGAGATCTCTGCCTAACTCCAGTTTGTAAAGTTAAAAATCCCGTGTTTATTTCTAAAATCTTTAGTTTTAACTTTTTATATTTTGGTTTCTGATCCATCTTGAATTTTTTTTTTTTTTTTTTTTGGTCTAGTGTGAGGTTGGAGATTAAGCTTCATTTTTAAGTCTTACATAGCTATCTAGTTGTTCTAGTATCATTCACTAAAAAGAATTTTCTTTTCCAGTTGAATATTTTTGGCAAATGTATCAAGAGCCAGTTGATTGTATGAGTCAGTTTCTGCACTCTCTTCCCACTTTTCCATGGACCTATTTTTCTATTTTTATGCCAATATCTTATTGTCTTGATTATTCTAGCTTCGTGATAGGTTTTGAAGTCAGGTAGAAGAAGTCCTCCAAATTGTGGGTTTTTAATAACTATTTTTGTTTTGATTCTTCCACATCCTTGGCACTTACATATACAAATTTTGGAATCAGCTTGTCAATTTCAAAATAATGATAATAATAATATATAGTATTTGGATTGTATTGCATTGAATGGATAGATGAATCTGGGGAGAATTGACATAGTTCACTTCATCTTGGTAATGTTTTTTAGTCTTTTGTAGATGACATGTAATTGGATTATGTTTTCTTCTTTAGTCTGAAAAACCTATTTCTTTTAACTATTTTATTTATTTAATCTACATTTAAAGTAATTATTGGTATGTTTGGATATAGGTCTCTTTTTCCTTTGTTTTCTATTTGTCTGGGCCCTCTTTTCTGGGCTTTCCCTTATAACTTTCCCTTATAACTTTCTCTGGTAACCTGAAGTCTGTCTCTAGCACTTCAAGGCTATGAGACTATAGCTTTGGGCCAGCCCACGCTACACAGATAAGGGCCTGTTCTCAGGCCAAAAGCCACAAACATCAAATCTCACCCAATGTAGTCTCCATCTTGTAAGGGTTACCTTCCCTCCAGTTTCTGCCTCCTTTAGGTCAATATCCAATGCTTTCAGAGTTAAAAAATTTTTTGGTCTTGATTTTATAATTGTTATTTGTAGGCAGGACATTTTGATCAAGTTTCTCTACTGTAGTCAGACTAGAACCTCAACCACAGCTCTTTATAGTACCTGGTATCCCAATTCCTATGACTTTCTGTGTTTTGAGGGGTGTTGAATTGGTTTGCTTCCTGCTGGAATCTCTCCCTGGAGGTACTAAATTTTTACTTTATTCTGCTCTAAGTCATTGACCTTTCTTCATGTGTTTTCTCTCTTCATGTATTGTGGCTCAGGGTTACAAATGTCACTGAGTTTCAACAAAGTTGGATTTTTTTCCTTATTATTTTTAGAATTAGTTTCTAGAAAGGGAATGGGGGTGGAAATACTCTGTCCTCTTGAAACCTGAAGTCTCTTGAGTTATTCTTAAGCATGTTTAGATTGTAAATTTTTGGGCTAGGATAGTGTCTCTTTTGCATTCTCTCAACATCAGGAATTTATAGGAGCTACATCCCCCAAATTCATGTTGAAATCCAGGTGCTTTGGGCACACAAAGCTCTCTCATGGGTCAGCGTTTCTGGCTGTTTTGGCTTAGTTGCTGTCTAAGAAACAAACTTCAATATTCCTATCTTCTCTGAACCACTGTCCTTGGCCTCTGCTTACCCAGATTTCTTTCAGGGCTAGAGCTGTACCCTATGCCTTCTCAGTGATGTATAGATCATACTGACAGAAAGGTGAAAAGCTTTTCAAGGGGAAAGCTAAAAAGATGAATTCTCTTAATGGTTTCAGGAAAAGTATCACCTCTCAAGCCTTTAAAACTTGTGTGTGTGTGTATGTATGTGTATAGACATGTGTGTTGTGGGGGGGGGCAATCTTAAAGTTCAGCATTAGGAAAATATGTTTATTCCCATGGTTTTTTCCTAAGGTCTTCCTGAGAAAAGTAATGTAAACAAATCACTTCACATATCCAGTGGCAGATCCGGTCTGCCAGAGCCCTATTCATCCTGAAGATGAATCTAGAAATCCGGTCCACACCATACACTCAGTCCCAGAGTAACTTCCATGGGTTCTCTTCCTTAGCCATGAGCTTTTCATAGACTGGTAAACTCCTCGGTGCCTAGAAGCAGCCCACAGACGTCCTCCTGTGCCCTGGAAATGTCTGTGTTTCTGTGTGAAGTCTCTGTCAATCCTAGGATGAAGGGGGTATGCGGGAACCTCCATTTTTAATTAGCCTTTAGGGCACGGCCTGCTCTCTCTGCACCGTCACAACAAAGGGAGCTTTCTTTCTCTGGGAAAGAGTATTAAGATGCAGAATTGAAATTGTATACATATCATGTATGAAACAGCTTTTATCTACTTTTTCATCACTGACAAGTGATCTCCAGTTCTGGCTCAACCATTTACCAGTTGTATAACCTTGGGCAAGTTCATGTCTTAGCCTAATTAATCTAGTTTGCTCCTTTATAAACTGGGGGTGATCACATTTTCCCTGACCATCTACCTCAGACACTCAGGAAGGCTTAAAGGGTAGCCTGGAAATGGACAAGTGTTGTTAAGAATATAAAAATGGGGTGCCTGGATGGCTCAGTCTGTTGAGCATCTGACCCTTGATTTTGGCTCAGGTCATGATCTCAGGGTGGTGAGATGGAGCCTTGTGTCAGGCTCTGTGCTCAGCAGGGAGTTTGCTTGGGATTCTCTCTGTCTCTCTCTCTCTGGCCCTCCCCCTCACTCTCTCTCACCCTCTCTGTCTAATAAATAAATAAACTATTAAGAAAAAATGGAAAAATAAATTATTGATACTACTGCTGAGAGAAGTTTTTCTTATGAGGAGGGATGACTTAAAAAGGAAATCTTGGGACACCTGAGTGGCTCAGTTTGCTAAGCGGCTGCCTTCAGCTCAGGTCATGATCCCAGGGTCCTGGGATGGAGCCCTGAATCGGGGTCCCTGCTCAGGGGAGAACCTGCTTCTCCCTCTCCCTCTGCCTGCTGCTCTGCTTACTTGTGCTCTCTCTCTCTCTCTCTCTGTCAGATAAATAAATAATCTTTTTTTAAAAGATTTTATTTATTTATTTGACAGACAGAGATCACAAGTAGGCCAAGAGGCAGGCAGAGAGAGAGGGGGAAGCAGGTTCCCCACTGAGCAGAGAGCGCAATGCGGGGCTTGATCCCAGGACCCTGGGATCATGACCTGAGTTGAAGGCAGAGGCTTTCACCCACCGAGCCACCCAGGTGCCCCAAAAAAAAAAAATCTTGGAAAAAAAAAAAAAAAAAAGGAAATCTTGGTTGCTTTCTGAGACAGCTCAGTTCTGGACTAAAAGCAGAATATAGGGCAATGTGGCAGTGAGTTTACAGAAGGCTCCAGGGCCACTGCCACACGTCTCCTCCTTTCCTCAGCCCTCCCTGCCCCCGGGGGGAGACAGTAATCTACACTGGGCAGGACACCCCTCCCCCGTGCTGCCAGGCCACCTATGCCGCTGGGCCTTGTCAGAGGGCTGACAATCAGCTCCCTGCTGCTTTCTCATCTTTTAAAATCCAATTAAACATCTCTGGCCACAGCTTGACAATTGTCTGGGCTCCACACAGTAGAGCTTCACCTGAGGTGGCATTAGGAAGCCAACAGAGAAAAAGAAAAACTTCTTTATCCTGGAAAGACCATGCCCCCGGTTCCTGAAGGGGTGGAGCCATTGTGAGGTCTGACTGAGAAGGTGCCAGGTTCAATTCTGAATGTCAAGATGTCAAAGGTCAGGTAGCAGATTTAACCTCATCAGCGCGGGTTCCCGTGCCTAGGAGCGATCTGGTGGTTTAAGCGTCAGCAATGGCATAAGGTATGTGTGACAAACAGCAGGTCTGAGTGGGATGTCTGGGCAGGGAGGGATGCTGGAAGCTTAGGAAAGGACAGCTGACAGGGGACCTTGAATCTAAGAGTTATGCTGAACCGTTGGGCCTGACCTTTTATAGAAGGCAGGAGGATTCTGCTGGGCGCAGTGTGTCCCACCCTACAGGTTGCCGTCTTGTAATGTCTAGCCATTCCCGAAGTTTTCTGAGGTCCATCCAGCCCAGCTAATCATAGTGCACTGGCACGGTTTTTGCTTAATATAACGTGGCTCCCTAACCACATCAGAGGACGAATGCTGCATCTAGAAGGATCAAAGCTTCTTGTTCTGAAGAAGTGCTGTATGGTTACTGGGTCAACCAGGCCAAACCAACCCAGGAATCTGGAGTCTGGTCCTGAATCTGCTACTAACCAGTTGGACATATGAGGAAGTTCTTTTCTTGGGGCCTCAGCTTCCTTGTTAAGAAAATGATGGGGAAAGGGACAGCTGGACCAATGATCTCTAGAGCTCCTCTAGGCGACGTCTGGGTGGCTCAGTGGGTTAAAGCCTCTGCCTTCGGCTCAAGTCATGATCCTACAGTCCTGGGATCGATCCCCGCATCGGGCTCTCTGCTCAGAGAGGAGCCTGCTTGAGGAAGGACCTCTCTCTCTGCCTGCTTCTCTGCCTACTTGTGATCTCTGTCTGTCAAATAAATAAATAAAATATTAAAAAAAAAAGAAGCTCCTCTAGAGCTAAGCCTCCTCTTTCTTTCTTTCTTTCTTTTTCTTTCTTTCTTTCTTTCTTTCTTTCTTTCTTTTTCTTTCTTTCTTTCTTTCTTTCCTTCCTTCTTTCTTTCTAACATATAATCTATTATTTGCCTCAGTGGTGCAGGTCTGTGAATCATCAGTCTTACACATTCACAGCACTCACCATAGCACATACCCTCCCCAATGTCCATCACCCAGCCACCCTATCCCTTCCACCCCTTTCAACTCCAACAACCCTCAGTTTGTTTCCTGAGATTAAGAGTCTCTTATGGTTTGTCTCCCTCCCTGGTCCCATCTTGTTTCATTTTCCCCTCCCTTCCCCCCACCCCTGCCCTGCCTCTCAAATTCCTCATATCAGAGCGATCATATGATAATTGTCTTTCTCTGATTGACTAATTTAACTCAGCATAATACCTTCTAGGTCCATCCACGTCCTTGCAAATGGCAAGATTTCATGTCTTTTGATGGCTGCATAGTATTCCACTGTATATATACACCACTTCTTCTTTATCCATTCATCTGTTGATGGACATCTAGGTTCTTTCCATAGTTTGGCTATTGTGGACATTGCTGCTATAAACATTCTTGTGTACGTGCCCCTTAGGATAACTATTTGTATCTTTAGGTTAAACACCCAGTAGTGCAATTGCTGGTTGTAGGGTAGCTCTATTTTCAACTTTTTGAGGAACCTCCATGCTGTTTTCCAGAGTGGCCACACCAGCTTGCATTCCCACCAACAGTGTAGGAGGGTTCCCCTTTCTCTGCATCCTCGCCAACACCTGTCGTTTCCTGACTGGTTAATTTTAAGCGCTCCACTTTCGGGAGGAATAGTTTCTGGTGATGGCATGTCTGCGTTTTGCGTACCGCCATTCATCTCACACATCTGGAGAACCATTTGGTTGGACCAAGTTTCTGAGGAGGTTTTAAAGATAGAATAAGTGATTTAAAAAAAAAAAAAGACAACTGCTCTAATTTAGCCTTTAGTAGATGGACTTTGGCCAATTTGGGGCATGTTTCAGAAACGGAAGCTGACTTGCCAGCAGACACAATGTGTCAACAATGCGGCCCAGGTTCCGTCTCTCTCGCCATCCACTTCTCTTCCTGCTCTTGGCTGCCGAGCTTACTGTGCGATGGGAGGGGAGACAGAGGGGAAAGGGGTGAAAAGATCCTGGAGTGGTTGAGGAAAGACTAAAGGGCAGGAGAAGGCCTGGGCTGGAAACTGGCAGAGGGGTGGGATTCAACAAGACAGAGAGAAGGGAGTCAGGCTTTGGGAGGAAACCAGATCGCGAGGCTGGCCTGTGTGCTGGGGCAAGTCGGAAGCAGGCCTGGTGAGAGCAGGAAGCCTGGGAAGGGTTGGAGGGCCTGCAGCCACCACTGCCTCCAGGCAGTTGAATTCTCCCACACTTGCTGGACCAGGACTTGGAGACCCAAACTGTGCTCTGAGATCTAGGAGCATGCTCATTGCCTGAGGACCTTTTAGAAGCATCTCGGGCCCATCCCGGCCCTCCTGAATCCCAATAGTCATTTTAACAAGATCTAAAGGAGATTCCCGTGCACCTTAAAGTTGGACAAGTACTGTCATTAAGGCCGTGGTTCTCAGTCATACTGATGACTGGGCTCTCTGCCCAGACCCTCCCTCTCCCCACCCCAAACCAGAATTTTCTGGTGATGGGGCTTGGACATTGGAAGTTTTTTTTAATTTTTTAAAAAAGGTTTTATTTATTTATTTATTTATTTATTTGAGAGAGAAAGGGAGCGAGAGAGCACGAGTGGGGGGTGGGGAGGGAGAGGGAGAGGCAGACTCCGACTCCCTTACTGAGCAAGGAGCCCAATGTGGGGCCCCAGGATCATGACCCAAGCTGAAGACAGATGCTTAACTGACTCAGCCACCCAGGCGCCCCAATAATGGAAGTTTCCAGAAGCTCTATAACCTGTCGCCAGGGCTGAGACGTGCTGTTCTCAGGGCTATAAAGCAAGAATGAAATGTGGGATTGGAGAATAGCATGGTGAAGGATTTTATAAGGGTCAGTCAGGCAGCCATGTGAAGAAAGTCCTCAGCAAGCAGCCATCAGTGATGGTAAACCAAACACACGGGATGAAGGGGAACAACTTTGCCATGTTGAGCCTTGATAGTTGAGAAAGTGGTTATGCTAGAAGTTGCTGCGGGGAGCTGGCTTGTCGAGGATAATGAGAGCTTAGTCTGGTTTAAGACATTTCCACTTAGATACGATGGCAAGCACGCCTGGCAGCTTTAGGTGGTGTGGGATTGGAGCACAGGTTAAAAAGGGCAGGACCGGATTTGTAATCTATCATCACGGAGAGGGGAGCTTGAGTCATACAAATGGTACCGGGTGACCCGATAACAAAATAAAGCCTTTTGTTGTGTATAATATTAGGATGGTAGCCCAGAAGGAATTTTAGAAAAATTTAAGCCAGACTTCCGTGTGTGAACCAAGTGTCCTGACCTCAGCGATAGGGCAAGGAACGTCTTTGCAGCTTGACCTCAGCAACCCTCTGCTCAGACTCAGGGAAGGGCCGTGTCCTAGGCCACCTTGCAGAGCCGTGGAGTTCATTCCCAGAAGAGCCTAGCCCGCGTGAGGTTCCCTGCCAAATCTGTGACTCAGCTACACACTTCCACTGTGGTATTTTCAGAGTACAATTATGTGTAGCAGAATCTCTTTTCCATGGCTGACAGAGTTGCCCATCTGTGGAGTTGTTAAGCTCTGTGCTCTAAAAAGCAGGCAGGAGGTACACAGTGGGAGCAGATCGGGGACCTGCTCTGATGATGGTGGCGGGGGATTCAGGTTCTGCACCAGGGCTCCGGGGCCCCAGCAACCCTCTCCCCTAGGGACCGCGAGAGCTGAGCAGGAATGCACAGATCGTCTTGGCAGGAGGCTGCGAAACAGACTGAAAATACACATCGAGACAAAAGAAGCAGGCTTGGAGTCAGAATGTCGGGGTTCAAATCTAAGTTGGGGTTCAAAACTCTTCTCCATATTGCCAGTAGCCTTGCCTGTTTCTTCCTCAGCGAAGTGAGGGATTTTCTCTTCCTCAATGAGCTGCTATGAGTAAATGCAATGTTGCTTGTGAGCAGTGTAACAAAGACACAGATAAGAAGAAGACCAAAGAAAATGAGACTACCCATTTCCTTGACAGTCTGGGAGGTTTGATAACTTTCCAAGGGCACCACAGAGTAAGAATCAGCCCATTTGGTTCTTCTCTGTGCTAGTCTACCCAGGTTTTCCTCCTTCGGCCTGTGACTACCCTCCCAAGTCAGTCCTTAAGGTTTTCTACACACCTATGATCCACACCTGGTTCTGTTTGCACACCTGGCCTTTGGCAAAACCGTGAAGTTAGCAAAATCACCTGTAGTGACCCTAGATCCTCCTTTTAAGGTGTGCTTCCCAAAGTAGGGTGGGCATCCCCCTTCCTGAGAACAAGACCCTCACATTCTCTTCTGTGTCCCTCCCTTACCTGAGAAGTAAGGGGCTTACTGTGGCATTTCCCGGGATACTGGCTTTCGGGTATTGGACGAAAGCTTTAAGCCTTCATGATGGAATTTCTGGCATCGGTGCCCTGGGTGGAAATGTGTAGAATCAGATTTTTCTGGTATCCTTGAAACTGTAGTGAGCAGGCTTCTAACAAGTCATAGGGCTGGCCTCGTGAGCGAGTTTTTCCCAGCCCTCCAAGAAGGCGTAAGTCGTGCCATCCACATTATCAGGGCTCTGGGATTCCCTAAAATGGGCCCAGTTGCATCACTTTGCCAGGATCCCGTGAGAATCAAGAAGAGGACAGAAGAGCGTGAGTTATCATGCTCCTCACACGATACAAGCGAATTTGCATTTCTCACACTGGCAGAATCTACCCGGAACTATATGCAGAAAGCTACAACCAGAAGAAATCTCATGAAAATCAGTTCCTCTGTAGAGTGCCGTGTTCTCAAGCATTAGTGTGAATCAGAATCACTTGGAGGACTTCTTAAAATACAGAGTGCTGGGCCCCACGTCAGAGTGTGTGATTCAGTAGGTCTGGGGTGAGCTGAAGAATTTGCGGTTCTAGCAGGTTCTCAGGTGGTGCTGATGCTGCCGTTGTGGGGAGTATACTGTCCAGCCACGGGTCTTGTGCTTTGTATTTTGTAAAACGCCTTCCCATCCCAGTGTCCTGTGGACCTCTGGCTCCTTGTCACCTCGAGAGGTAGGTCCTTCAGGAGGGAGAAGCCCATTCAGGAAGACTGTGGATGCTGAAGGTCGTCCTGCCCTTCAGGGGTGATGATCAGTAGAGCCGGGAGTCCAGCCTGTCACTCCTGCTGCCCTTTCTCTGGTTCTAGCGTGTCCCACTGCCACATTGTAGGACGTCAGCAAAGTGGGGTCAGAACCAGAACCTCAACCTTCTAACTCTTTTGGTGGGATTCTTCTCATCCACTTTGCCTTCAGCAGTCTACCGTAAGCTGTAATAATTGAGGTATTTTGGATTTACAAAGGAATATTTGGAGGGTGAAGATGAAGGGGCTGGGGGGTAGAAACTTCCAAGAAGAAAGGTCTCTGAGGGTTGAGAGGAGCCTAGTCAGGCAGGGTTGGGGAAATGAAGCCAAAGAGGGGCCTGCTGGAGGGAAGGGCGGGGGGAAGAGAAAAGGGAAGAGATGGGGAGCAAACTTTGGGTAGAAAGCTAAGAAACCGGAAGACATTTTATACCACTCAGGCATTTAGCTTCATGGGAAAAGATGTCCAATGTTCTGTCAGCTGCTTGGATGCTGGGCCACGTCAAAGGTCTGGTCGGCGGCTGATGTAGTGTGTTTGCAAAATCCCTCCCATTCACCCTGGCATTCTTTGCTATTTACCATTAGAGTAGTGTCAGTATTTGAAAAATTATGGAGCTCTTGATGTGTTTCCCTTTCAGCCCCATGTGTTTCTTGTATTTATCAAAATGGAACACTAACAAATATTTATTCGGTTTTATAAGACATGTTGACAATAAAGACTACCATGTGTGTCTCCCTG
Organism: Enhydra lutris kenyoni; assembly: GCF_002288905.1. Taxonomy (NCBI): domain Eukaryota; kingdom Metazoa; phylum Chordata; class Mammalia; order Carnivora; family Mustelidae; genus Enhydra; species Enhydra lutris. The sequence goes on from NW_019154094.1 coordinate 11,207,811, forward strand.
CCATGGTGATTATTTTGCTCAATACATGATTGACTAAGATGTCTTCAGTGTATTATAAACACAAATTAAAAATAGCAACCTAAAAAAAAAAAAAGATAAAACTGACAAATGGGAAGGTCCATATTTTTGGACGCAACACAGTGCCAACCTGGTTATTAGAACACGAAACAGATAATCCTTACTGAGTTATCTAAGTTTGTATAATGAGTCTTCTTCAAATAAGTATTTTTGGCTCCTGCAATGTTCCTCTTCATTTATAAAAGTCTCTCAACTTGGAACCTTTTAAGAAGTGGCATATATATATATTTTTTTTCTGTGTGTATGTTCTAGTAACCTTGGATCTTTAAAGATCTGGCTATTTTATCAAATTTTCAAGATCAAGGTCCAATTCCAATTTTTAGCACCCATTTAATGACCATAATCATGAAGCAAGGCAGAGGTTATTGCATTTTCTTAATGCATTTTTGTCAAACAGAAACTATTCCCCAAAAGGCTAAGTACTTGCTACTTCGTTAGTGATAGGGAATGTTGGCTTTTGGGGGTACAAAGCACTCAAGAGTTGTGTTGCTTATTTCTAAGGGTTTTATTAGTAAAACTGACAAAGCAAAGATTCTTAATATTTTTATCATTTCCTACTGAATATTCACCAAACACATTGATTTAGGAGCTGAAGACTTATGTCAGGACCAAGGATTTTGTGACTTAGATTTTTTCCTTAAAGTAAGAAATGGAAGCATCTCAACCTATTACACGGAGCCAGGTCTGACACGTACTGGGGCCATTTCACTGCAGTTTTTGTTTCATGAATTGAATATTGAAACAACCGTTCTGAAGAAACAGAGAGGAAACTATAATTTTTTTAAGATTTTCTGTATTTATTTGACAGACAGGGAGCACAAGTTGGCAGAGAGGCAGGCAGAGAGAGTTGGGGGAAGCAGACTCCCTGCTGAGCAGAGAGCCCAGTGCGGAGGCTCCATCCCAGGACCCTGAGATCATGACCCGAGCCGAAGGCAGAGGCTTAACCCACTGAGCCACCCAGGCACCCTGAAACTATAATGTTTAAACCATAACATTTCTGACATTTATTGACTGAATCTCCCAAACAACTTCCCAACCTCATAAATTTGCTCCCGCGGTTGATTAAGATACAGACCTGTGTGATTTTTTTCCATCACGGTGTGGGAATCTACCAGTTTTATTTCCAGGGTTTAGCTAATGCTTTTAACCTGGAGGTGGCCAGGAAATACTGTTGACCACACCCAATGTTGGGTGTGTGTGTGTGTGTTCATGTCCACATTCAACATGTGCCATGGGGCTGCACTTACATGTGTGTATGTAAATACCAATTTTATTATTATCTCCACCCTTCTACTTGATCTGATTTGGGGTTATGAATATGGACAGTTGAGTCTCATATCCTAAAGCATGTACCAGAAATTAAACTTAAGCAAAATACAAAGATTATTAAAAAAAAAACAAAAAACACGCCACTGTGTTCTGTTGTTTTGGGACTGGATGAATGACAGAATGTTGTTAACAAAAAGGATTGGTATTGGAGCGCCTGGGTGGCTCAGTGGGTTAAAGCCTCTGCCTTCGGCTCAGGTCATGATCCCAGGGTCCTGGGATCAAGCCCCTCATTAGGCTCCCTGCTCAGTGGGAAGCCTGGTTCCCTCTCTCTCTCTCTGCCTGCCTCTCTGCCTACTTGTGATCTCTGCCTGTCAAATAAATAAATAAAATATTTAAAAAAATATTAAAAAGGATTGATATTAATGGGGTAAGGAGTTAAAGTCAGGGCAGAGAGCTAAGAACTAAAACCAAGTGGAGGAAAGACAGACTCCTGATACCATTATTTAAATGGTGCCCTCTGTTCCTCTCTTCCTTTCCCTCTCTGTAACTGTCTCTACTTGAATTCATATAAGGCCCTTGATTCAGCTTGATAGTATGCATCAGAAGCTCTACAATATTGTTTTAAATTTTTGCAATAAATCAATTAGATGGGTGATGTTATTCCTGTTTTACCCCAGGAGGGTAAATGACTTCCCCCAATAACATAGCTGGTGGCCTGCAAGACCTGGATTAAGAGCCCCTTATGAATCTGACTCTAAAATCTAAGCTGATACACCACATTAGAATGCTAAGAACCTTTAGAGATCATGTTTTATAACCTAATTTATTTCACAGATGGGAAACTCAAGGCGTGCCCCCTTCATAGCTTCCCTCCGTCAGTGTGGATAATGGGGAGTTGACTGTGCCCACTAGACTCTGCCAGGACTTCCCAACCGGGGAAATGGAGAGGATTTAGTGCATCAGAGAGTCCTAGATAAGATTTAAGAAGTGGGTCAAGGGGGACGGGAATGAACCAGTTAAAGGAACGGGAATTACTTAGTTTGATGTGAAATGTAAATCATGCTCTTCAAGGGAAGAGTTAGCTGATGAAGGATAAAGACCAGCTGGCATCTACTTTCCATTTTGCCAAAGCAAGAAGGCAAACTAGTGCTGGGTGGGGGCTAAGTCAGTTACAATCAAGAAGACCTGAAAGGGGGAGGGTGTTGGAAAGAGGGTGGCTAGGTAGGGGATCGTGACCCCCACCAGGCTGGGAGCTGTTTTTGGTAGGTTTTTCTGTTTTTTGTTGTTTTTTTTTTTTGTTGTGTCCCCCCCCCCAAGCTAAGAATAGCATTGCCCCTCTGAACAACTGCGCTTAAGAAGTAACATCAGAATGGGGGCGCCTGGGTGGCTCAGTGGGCTAACCCTCTGCCTTCGGTTCAGGTCATGATCTCAGGGTCCTGGGATCGAGCCCCACATCGAGCCCCACATCGGGCTCTCTGCTCAGCAGGATGCCTGCTTCCCCCTGCCTCTCTGCTTACTTGTGGTCTCTCTTTGTCAAATAAATAAATAAAATCTTAAAAAAAAAAAAAAGTAACATCAGAATGTCCTGCACCTACAAATCTTTCCACCCTCTGATCCATCTTGCCTACTGTGTTTAGAGCTCTTCTCATCTCTCCAGAGAGGGTTTCTCTAATATCTTCCATGTAGAGCTGTTCTCATGAAGCACAAATCTGATATTACTTTTCTGCTCCAAATGACCCCATAGTAGCTATGTTTAAGGTGTGGTCTGTAGACCCCGAGAGGAAAGTTTGCCAGTTAAAGCAAATTAAAATATAGGACACCCCTTTAAGTTTGAATTTCAAATAAAGGGTAATTTTTTAGTATAAATATGTCCTGGGAAATATTTGAGCATCTTGTAGATTATCTAGTGACTCCAGCTGTGGAGACTTAAAACCCTTTCAAGGGGTCTCTGCAGGTCAGATCTATTTGCATAGTAACATTAAGACTTTTGTCTTTTCTAGAGTGTTGGTATGTGCAAATTCAACTGTAGTTTAAACTGCTGGTGTCTTAGCATGAATCAAGGCAGGGACATTAAAGTATACCGGGGGACGTTGCATTATGCACAATGTCTGCCATTTACTCACAGTAAAAATGTTGCCAATTCTATTTAAGAATCTCCTTGATGAAGCAGTAAAAATTATTAGTTTTATTATATCTCAACCCCTGTGTAGATGTCTTCTTAATACTCCAGGTGACAAACTAGGACATATACATAAAACATCTCTGCTGAATACAGTGGTTGTCTTTCTTTGTGATAGTTTGAATGGGTTGCTTTTTCCATGGAACACCATTTTTTTACCGACAAATTTCGGTTATTCATACCTAAGTCTTTGGCAGTTATTTTCCTGAAAATGAGTGAAGTGAGCCAGTCACCTCAAAGAAAAAACTTGACAGTATTTGTGCCAATTATAAAATTTGAGCTTTCAAGTGAAAATTAGAACTTTGAAAAACTTCTATCTACCGCTGAGAGCTTGACAGCTTCCCAATATTTAAAGACTTTCTGAAGACACTGGTGGCGATAACAATGAATGTAGGGTTTTCTTTTATGCTGTATAATGAGATGTGTCAACATTTGGAAAGTCTGTGTACCTCAGTGAACCAATATTTTCCAAATGACCAATGTGTGTTACCAAATTATGCATGAGTAACAAGATCCATTCAAAGTACAATATAAACTGGTAGATTTTAATGTAACAGTATGAGAAGTTTCACTGCTACGGTTTCAGATTCCACATTTCAACTAACCTTTAAAAGTCAAGTTTAATGTCATAGCAAAGGAGTATATCTACAATTATCTGAAAAGGCTATTAAAATGGTTCTCCCTTTTCCAACTAGATATCTGTATAGGGCTCGATATTATTCATACACGTCAGCCCAACATCCTGTCACTGTGGATTGAATGTATGAGAATCCAGGTGTCTTCTTTTCAGCCAGGCAGTAAAGAGATTTGCAGAAATGTAAAGGAATGCTCTTCTTCTCACTATTTTGTTTTGGGAATTATAGAAACTTTTCTTAAAAAATGTTAACATGTAGGGGTGCCTGGGTGGCTCAGTGGGTTAAAGCCTCTGCCTTCGGCTCAGGTCATGATCCCAGGGTCTGGGATCTAGCCCCGCATTGGGTTCTCTGCTCCGCGGGGAGCCTGCTTCCCCCTCTCTCTCTGCTTGCCTCTCTGCCTACTTGTGATCTCTCTCTCTCTGTCAGATAAATAAATAAAATCTTTTAAAAAATTGTTAACATGTAATGAGCTTATTACTATTTTTAAGTGAATGATAAATGATTTTTAAGTGTTCTTAGTTCGAATTTTACAGATAAATACCTACTGATAAAATCTATCCAGCAAAAGTTCTTTGAGGTCTACCATAGTTTATCTTTAAGATTTGTTTATTTATTTGAAAGAGAGAGAGAGAGAGAGAGAGCAAGCAGGGGAAGGGAGGCAGAGGGAGAGAGAGAGAATCCTGACACAGACTCCCCACTGAGCATGGAGCCCTACATGGAACTCAACATGGGGCTTGATTCCAGGACTCCCAGGTGCCCCAAGGTGTACCATAACTTTTAAGAGTGTAAAGGGGTCCTGAGACGAAAGGGCTTGAGAACCACTAGACCGCAGGAGGACACCCTGACTGGTGAGCCAGATGTTTGGGAATTTCCATCATCCCCTTCACTTAATATCATCATCTCTGAAGTTACCACCATGTCGCAGCATAACCACGTTGCTGATTTCTGCACATGTTCTGGACTTTGGGGCTGAACTTTGTGCATACCATTCCTTTACCTGGAACATGTGTCCTGTACCCTTTATCTACTCATCTGGTGGTTAGGGGGTCAGAGCTATCATCTTAGCATGAAGGCCTGAGAATGCAGAGAATCAGAGACCCAACTTCAGTTTGTTTATAGGTATGCTCTGCATATAACCTTTAGGATTTTTGTTTGTTTGTTTGTTTTTACCATCTAAGGGCCAAATGTCCTGCCATAAACTTATGGGATTTTTGTAAATATTAGCTGACAATTTCTAGTGATATCTGTGGGCTGTTATGATCCAGTGCAGATTAATCAGAGTGTTTTGTGCCTGCTGTGAGCAGAACACTTGGCAGTGGGGGCAGGGACTTAAGGACCTACACCATGGTTGGAGACACAGGATTCACAGCCAAGGAGTAATTAAACAGGACACAAGAAGGCATGTAATCGAAGGGGTAACCAGGTGCTATAGGCCTTTAGGGACAGGGTGGTGGAGGCAGGGGTGGGCACATATGTGTTTACTGTGGCTGGAGAAATCAAAGAAGGCTTCTGGGAGGAGGCAGGGACTTGCTGGGGACTTGTTAGGTAGGCAGGGTTTAGTTAGAGGTCAGCAAGGCAGGATTTCAGGTCAGCGAATAAACACGAGCCAGGGCAGAGAGTCAGAAATGAGCACAGCATGTTCACGGCCTAATGAGACTGCTGACCATGGTGAAGGTGAACGGTGTGAGGTGATAAGGTTGAAAGCTAGTCAGAGGTTTTTTAGCTTGGACATGGAAGGAAGGAGGAATCAGCCTTTTTTTTTTTTTTTGGTTAGGGAAGTGGCATGGTGTTTTTCTGAGCACAGGATAGGTTATTACCGAATGGATTTAGGGCATCTAGTTAGTGATCTAGGGATGTGAGGTGGCAAGGCTCTGGACTGGGGTAGCAGCAAGGTTTTTTTGGTTTGTTTTTTTGTTTTTTAAGATTTTATTTATCTATTTGACACAGAGAGAGAGAGAGCACAAGCAGGGGGGACAGCAGGAAGAGGGAGAGGCAGGCACCCCGCCGAGCAGGGATCCCATTGTGGGACACTATCCCAGGACCTGAGGATCATGACCTGAGCTGAAGGCAGATGCCTAAATGACTGAGCCACCCAGGTGCCCAAGGTTTTTTAAAAAATGAAATACATGCAGGGAACTACTTCCAGAATGCCTGCTCAGTGCCTTTAAATGGGAGTGTTTTACATATGAGGGCATGGGGATTAAAGCCCCACAAGAGCATGTTTGTGACATAATTGGGACTTATCACATGTGGCTGCCTTTTATTCGAGTCTTTCTTGGGTCTTATCCTCCCAGCCACTAAATAATTGTCTGGTTTGGGGCAGGTCCTTTAACTCCTCTGTGTCTTGGTTTTGTCATCTGTAAAATGAGGGTGTTAATAGGCCTTGTCTCCTGGACTTGTTATGAGAATTACATGAGTTCATACATGTAAAGTGTTTATACTGGGTCCTGGGACATAGGAAGCCTTTAAAAAATACTAGCTATTATTTATTTATTCAGTCATTCGTGTTAGGTTGGGAATATAAGTATTTAAATTACCCAGTGGGCCAAAGCATTCAGAGCTGTGCTGAATCAAATCTCTCCACCCCCCCCCCCCAACCCCCCCAAAGAAAGCTGGCTGGAGACATTGTGAAGATGGGACTCAGGATCTAGGATGGAACAATGTTAAAAACTCTAATTCCATGAATACCTTAAGATCTAAGGTATAAAACCCGGAGACCAGAGTCACAATATAATCCTGCCACTTCACTGGCTCCCACTGCAGAGAAGATAAATCTGGATTACTTAGCGAGCCAGCAAGCCTTCTTGACTGGCTTTGTGTCGTCCCAGCCTCCTTCCTCCCCCAGCCTGGGAGGCCTGCCCCTCCAACCTGCACTTCTGCTTCTTTTCAAACGCATCCCACCCTGGACTTGGGTCTCCCCCGCCTTCTCTTTCCCCCAAAGCTCATTCCTCTTACTCCACTTGTGCCCAATAAAATTAGTCACCTGTTTTTAATAGACTTTATTTTTTAAGAGCAGTTTTAGGTTTACAGAAAAATTGCAGAGAAAGTGCAGAGTTCCCATATACTCTCTCTCCCAACTGTTTCTCCTATTAGTAACATTTTGGATGAGTGTGCTACATTTGTTACAACTGATGAGCCAATATTGATACATTGTTATAAGTACATTGTTATATAAGCCCATAATTTACATTAGGGTTTACTCTTTGTGTCGTACATTCTATGGGTTCTGACAAAGGCATAGTGTACTATATTCATGACAGTATCATACAGAACAGCTTCAATGCCTTAATGTTGCCGTGTGCTCCATCAGCTCGCTCCTCCCCTTTCCTCCCGCCATCAATTTTTAAGAATCAGAATGCCATGTCTTCAGTGAGAACATCTCGAATGAATCTCTTTGATGCTTTTGTGGCATTTTCTTCATACCTATAGCTCCTGTGTTCCACATAGTACTACAGATGGACCCGCACTCTTCTTCCTTCCCTAGGTTGTATCTCCATGAGGGAGAGGATGTACTGTGGATTTGGACAACACCTAGCCTAGACCCTGTTCTTAACAAGCGTCTTATACACGCTGGCTGACCTGGATTGTGAGCATGTATCAGGGTGGGACTTTGCAGAATTGAGGCAGGGCTTTAGACCTTGAAGTCTGGAAGGGACCGGTAAATGAATTTGATACTTGCTTCAGCACTCAAGGTCTGTGGATGGGAAAGTTCTTTGAAGGCAACCATCTTCTGTCCCTTCAGATTTGGGCTCAGGAGCAGCCTTACTGCTAGGCCACAGGGCTCTTCCCCTGCCTTGCCACCTCTCCAGAAAGAAAAAGTGAAACAACAACAACAAAAGAGGGGAAAGGAACAAGGAGCCTGATTGTTTTTATCCTTCCGTCCTTGTGCCCCTCTCAGGAAGGCCCCTGGAAAGCCTTATGTTTGGTCCTCACTTTCTCTTCCCAGGTGGCCCCCCCCCACAATTGATGCCCAGAGCGCTTTCTTTGGCCAAGGAGCACCTTCCCATAAACGCTTCTTATTTTCTTAAGTCACGCTGAGCTTTTTGCTTTAAAGACGCTGTTCTCAGACGTTCTCAAACGCTGTAGGAACATGCAGATCGGAACAAAAGCAAATAAATCGAATCTTGTGAAGTAAAGCAGAAGCCCTTCTCCAACAGCCAGCACAATGCTAAATGAGAAATAATCAGTCATCCACTAGATACAGTACTTTCCCCTCTAGACAGGAGCTGCCCTTGGCAGAAACCCCCACCCCAAATACGCGACAGTGAAGGTACTCGCCTCCGGTACCACACGAGAGGCCGCAGTTTTAGCGCACTACCTATTCCTTTAACCAACACTCGCTGATTCAAAGACCTTGGCCTTTACTTCCTTGTACCTGCCCGCAAACACACGTTGGGGGCGGGGGGGAGGGAGAGACGCAGACAGAAAGTCCCCCCTGTCACTCCCCGAATCTTTGGGCCCACAGTGGCGCCAGACCCAGCCCGGGTTAGAGGGGGGGACACTCTGGAAACCCGGTTAGATCTCCAGGTGCCCTTACCTGGGACAGTGAATGCTCTCCAGAGAGCAGGGCTCCCCCATCCTCCCTCAACCAGGAAAAGCCAAAGGAAGCAGGAGGGGGAGTATGGAGGGAGCCTGGCAAAGCCCCTCCACCCCGAGACGACCGCCCGCGGGCACCTGGGCTCCCAGGGGGCGGGGCTTCCTCCAGGTGTGCGGAGGAGAAGGACGCGGAGGGCCGAGGCCAGCGCTGGAGCCTAAGCAGCGCACTCTCCCGCTCTCCCCCTTCCCATCCCCATTCCCATCCCCATCCCCAACCCCGCCCCGCCGAAATGAAGGGGTGGAGCGGTTAATCCGCACCCGGCGTCCGCGGGCTCCGCAGGCCCCGCCCACCTCAGTCGGGCGACAGCCCGGAGCACGCTGCGGCGCTCAGGGGGTTAAGCGGCTGCCGGCGGCCGGAGCGCGCTTAACCCTTTGGCGCCCGCGGGTCCTCCGAGCCAGGCGGGGTGTCGGTACCCCGAGCCCCACGCGGCAGCCACCCCGGGCGCGCGGGCCGAGCGGGTACAGCCGCGGGCCGGGCCCGGCCCCTGGGGCGCGGCGCGGCCCGTGGGAGGCTCGGCGGGCGGGGGGGAGGGAGGGGACGGCGGCGGCGGGCGCACAGCGTCGCCAGGGCGAAGCCGGCGTGCGGCGCGGCGCGGCGGGCGCGGAGCGAGCGAACGAGCGAGCGCCTCCGTCCCCGGATGTGAGCTCGGGGCGCCCGCGGTCCCGAGCCAGCGGCGGCGCGGGCAGCGGCGGCGGCGGCGGGCACCGGGCACCGCGGCGGGCGGGCGGGCATGGGGGGCGCTCCGAGCGGCCCCGGCGGCCGGGCCGGCATCTCCGCGGCGTCCCTCCGCTAGAGGAGGGGACCAAGCCAATTCTCCTTTGCAGCAAAAAATTACATGTATATATTATTAAGATAATATATACATCTTATCTTATTTTTTTAAAAAAGTTTATTTTGCTCCATTTTTGAAAAAGAAGGAGCGTGGGTGGCGAGCGGTTTTTACAAATTATTCTTATTTCTGCTATCTGTCCCCGTCCCTCCCCACCCCCTGCTGAAGCGACAATAAGGGCAGGGACCGCGGCTCCTATCTATTGGTCACCCCCTTACCCGTTCCTCCCCCGCCCCAACGCCCAGCACCGTGCCCTGCACACAGTAGGCGCTCAATAAATGTTCGTGGATGATGATGATGATGATGATGAAAAACATGCACCATCAACGGCAGCAGCAAGCGGACCACGCGAACGGTGAGCAGCCAGAGCCTGGGCACCCGCTGCCAAATCTCATCCTTGTCATGGTCCTCCTCTTCCCACCCCCTCTCCCTTCCCACCCCCTCCCGTCTCTGATGCGCTGGGTGGGTTGAGGGGGTTGGAAAGGATGCTTCTAGCTCGGTGCCATCTACATAGAAAGGGGAGATGCGTGACAGCCACTCCGTTCTCCCCTTCAGGCCTTGAATGTCAGAGTTAATTCTGCATTTGTGGGGTGGGGGCGGCCGTGGAGTCCTTGGAGTACTGTGCCGCCGGAGGGGCGGCGAGCCGAGGTGATTCGGGTTCAGTGTCCTCGGGCTCAACTTTCCTCCAACGCTTGCGAGCGATGGAAGGGGGGGATGGCTGTTAGTCCTGAGCCTGAGCCCCCTTTTCAGCCTCTTCTCGCGTCCCCTCCTTCCCCGCCCCCTGGTCTCCAGTGGCATCCGGAAAATTCTAGGATTGCCCGGTTTCCCTCTTCGCATCGGTGGGTGAAGCACACCCCGCCCCTGGAGAGGGAGGCCGGGTCTGGGAATCGCGGCCAGGGGGTCGGGAGGAGAGTATTCCCGCTCCCAGCGCTGCGGTGCACACGTCGGTAACCTAGCAATGCCCGGGGAGTCGCGGCCGCTGTGGGGCTCCCCTCCCCAGCCTGGCCTGGGCACCACGTGCAGCCACCACGCCGGCCGGGCTGGGTCGAGACGGCGCCTGGAACAGCTTCTGGTCAGCCCTCCTACCTCCTCCTTGGAGGCCCGGGGGGGGGGGGGGCGCTCCCCCACTCCCCCCAACCTCAGTGGGCTCACAGCCTTCCCTGGAGAGCGCTTCCCAAGGGAAGGCTCCGCAGGATTCCTCCCCAGCTTGGTTTCCAGCAGGGGACTGCTGCTGCCCCAGGCCGGGGGGGCCCCCTCTCGGGTTGCTGGGCAGGCAGAACTGTGCTTGCTTCGACTCTCGTTCTTTACTTAGCAAGAAATGGTTTTGCAAAGGCCCATCCCTCTACCTTTGCCGCCACTCTCACTTTGACTTCTGTCTCAGTAAGGAGGTTGTGACTCAAGGTAGGCAAGTGCCTGGGAGACCTGCCTTAGGTGGAGGCCTGACTCAAAGTCTGAGGGGGCTTTGCACGTGGAGCCCCTTTGGGGTTCTGCCCTGTACCTAGATGCCAGCCTGCGCTTATGCCAGCCTGCACTTCGGGGACTCCTGCTTGGGCCTTGAGGGCCCCTGGCATAATCCATCCTGTCTTTCCTAGGGGTAAGGGTGCAGGCTGTCTGCCTTGACTGTATCTCTGGATGCTGGCTTGGCTGCTGCGGCTGCAATTTAAAATGCAAAAAAGCCCTAAAGATGTTTTCTGTTTTCGGAAGCCTGTGGAGGAAATGAGTCCCAAGCATCATGAATTTTCATTTGTAGGAAGTGTCAGTGCATAATGTAGATATTTGTTATGGGGCTTTTGGTATTGCCCTGGTGCCAGTGGAGGAGTTTTTTTTTTTTTTTCCCCTATGCCAAAAAACATGCATTTGTGGCTGTACAGAGATGTTGGAGTGACATCCTGAAAATGATTAAGACTATTGAGTTATTGGCACTGCCCCCCCCCCCACCGGTGGTAGTTATTTTGGAGAAAAGCTATTGTGCATATCTGTTAACTCATTAGAGATCCATGGGTTTTTAAATGTCAGAAAAGGTGGGATAAGTGTGGATGGCCTCAGTTTGAAAAAGGGCACCAGCAGAGTCCTTGGGAAACCGTGAATATAGAAAGGAGCTCACCCCATTGCACCAGTGGTCCCGTGGCGCCCAGGACCTAGCGCGAGCACTTCTTTTCCTGCTCTGGTTGACCACATTCCTGCTTCTGAAAAATAGGACATGAGGTTCCAAAGGGAAACATGGGAACCATACCCCCCCACAACCCGTTATTGATGGGAGACAGCCTTTGCTTTTTTCCTGAGACTGGATTCTCATTGTTTGTTTGTTTGTTTGTTTGTTTGTTCATTTTTCCTTTTCTCCTTCTTCCCAGAGGCAAACTATGCAAGAGGCACCAGACTCCCTCTTTCTGGTGAAGGACCAACTTCTCAGCCGAATAGCTCCAAGCAAACCGTCCTATCTTGGCAAGCTGCGATCGATGCTGCCAGACAGGCCAAGGCTGCCCAGACGATGAGCACCTCCGCACCCCCACCTGTGGGATCTCTCTCCCAAAGAAAACGTCAGCAATACGCCAAGAGCAAAAAACAGGGTAACTCATCCAACAGCCGACCTGCCCGCGCCCTCTTCTGTTTGTCACTCAATAACCCCATCCGAAGAGCCTGCATTAGTATAGTGGAATGGAAGTATCCTTTTTTTTCGGGGAAGTCTTTCTCATTTTCTCTTGAACATCTGTTCTTTAAAAGGATCTGCTTTCTGAAATGGCACTTACAAAGTCATAGCCGTCTGGGATGTGAACAATGGGAAAGCTCTGTGTACAGGGTCTCATTGTATATACCTTCCTATCTCCTCGCGGTGCAGAGGGCTGGCTCTCTGGGTATATTTAGCCGTGTGTGTGTGTGTGTGTGTGTGTGTGTGTGTGTGTGTGTGTGTGTTGTGATGGAGGGAGGGGGCGACAAAAACTTCAAAGTGGCAGTCAAATGGGAAACTGACCTTTGGTCATTTGATACTAGGTGGTTAGTTTAAACCCACCATTGCTTTCGGGACTGTGATAGGCATCGAACCTCTTGCAAATGAGGTATGCTGATTTAAAACAAAAAGACTGTACGAGACTTTGCTAGAAATAGATACATTTTTGACCTTTAGTGGCATCTTCCCATTCTGATGCTTAGAATTTTTTTTTCTGCAACTCCCCACTACGGCTGAGGTTGCTTCCAGCTCTGACATTTGCTGATCTGATCGTTCAGGTAGCTACAAATATGAACACTTGCTTCATAGGGAGGGAGCAATTTGCTCATCAATGCTATGACTTCCTGGAATTTCCTTTTGACATGTTCCAAAAAAGCATTTGAAACGTGAGCGTGAGGGAGCATGTGGAGGGAGAGGCTTGTGTGCGCCTCTCCTTCCCGAGCCCTTGTGAGCTAGAGAGCAGTCTGTCAGTGGGGGAATTTGCAGTTGCTGCCTTTATAAAACATTCTGTCTGTGTCTTGGACTGGAGTTACATTTTTGAGTGTCTCCTATGTATTTTTAAAACTGAACTCCAAATGCCCCAGGATCGTTGTTAACGTCCCAGATCTTGGAAAACCGGGGTGCTCGGCCTGCTCACCCCTTCCCCAAATCTGGAAGCCAGTCTCCAGTTACTGCCACTCTCCAGAAACGTTGACTGAGGCCTCCTTTCTGAGCAAATGGCTTTCTAATTAGTCAGATGATTCACTGGTCTGCGTAAAACAAAGCATTTCCTTTTCCCAGAAGTGTATTTGGGACTGACAGGAGCCTTCGAGTAGCTCCTAAGCATAAGAAGGCATGCGGGAGGTCAGGCTTTCCCCAGCACCCCCAGGGTGAAGGAGCTCAAAAGGGAGGATCTTGGCCACCAGCTGGAAGGTGGAGCTGTAACCCCTTTAGAACCTGGGCACCTGGTTCTAAGCTGGGCTGCTCTTTGCAGGCCTTTTGTTGTAGCTGGTGGTTTTCTGTGCTCATGGACACAAGTTAAAATGAGGTAACTTTGTGGAGAAACGTTTTGGAGAGGGCAGCCAAAGGCGAGGGTAGGATTTAAGGGGTTTTCGTGTGCTTTTCCTTTTTAGAACAGATGTCTGTTCTCTAGAGGAAGTTATGGTGTCTCTCGCATAGCTGGGGGTGCGTGGACATGTTTTCTGTGTAAGTTCTCTTCTAGTCTGAGAATGAACGCTAGCGTCAGCCCAGAGGCAGCTAGGCACGTGGGGGCGTGCCTCGATGGCATCGTTGCCGGCAGAAGCATGGTTGCACTCAGCCAGAGAGATCTCCTCCTCCTGAGGTCGGCTTGACATGACTTTGGGTGAGCAGAGCCCTCTCTGGGGTCCTTCATTGCACGTGGAGTAAGGCGGGAGGCCTGACACTGTTCCTCTTCGTGCACAGTAATGCATGTATCGCAATTTATGTGCACGGAATGAATTCCTGGATCATGCAGCGGACTCCCTTTCCCGCATGGCCGGACACCTGTGTACAGGAACTAGCGGATGTGGCTGCCAGTGCAGGGAGAAGCCTGCCTACAAATGGGACAGTCTGTAGAACAGATCTTTAAACAACATATGATCTGTTTGTCTTTCCCAGTGACAGTTCCCTTCTAGTTCAGGGAGCAGGTCAGAGAAATCCTCTGAAAGCCAGCTGTGCCAGGCCCAGTCTGCACGGGGAGAGTGAGAACCTTGCTGGTCTGTATACCCAGACAAGGCAAGAGTGTCCTGCATCTTGGGGGAATGAGGAGGGTTTGCCTTATCAGAAGGACTTTTTGGGAGCAGACCCATCTATTTCTCTATTGCTCTGTTGTGCGTGGCGTGTAAAAATCTTGGGGCAGTGAGATAATTAACCATCAACACTTGGCAGCTGAAATCAGACCCCCATAAGGAAAAAAAAAAGTGTTTGGCTTTCCTGAATAGCATTGGTATTTCTTGGATTTGCTGGTCTATCATTTAGGTATTGGGAACTAAAAGAGAAGAATGGTGGTATGGGGGGGATGGGAGAGACCACAGGGTGTGTTTTCTCTGTAGGGTAACAGTGGGGCAGTTGGCTTTTAAAATTGCAGTAGGAATGGCAAAAAAAAAGAAAGAAAGAAAAACGAAAAGAGGATCCTGAAGTATTCTGAAGGGGGACTGTCTTGAGGTTGGATCCTTGGATAAGAGATTTTGTAATACTAGAAGAGGTAAAAGAATAAATATGAATGAAAGCTAATTGGCTTTAAAAATAAACCCATCAAAATTAGTAAGAAAAGAAAGTCATTCGTTGTCCTTATTTCAATGAGTGTCGAAACACTTTAAAGGGGTGATTTTTCATAAGACTCAGGGTATCCACAGGGAGGTAGTGGGCCTTTGTTTCCTTCAGCATTTTTGGATTTCCCAGAAGGATATTAGGATGAATGGAGAAGGCTCTGTTCACATCCTCAAAGCTTGAATACTTGGAGATGTTTAGTACCAGTGGCTTTGCCTTTTGTGAGTGAGGTTATGGCAGAAACACTTATAAAATCAAGTCATTGCCCCACCTCCTCCCCCAAAGTTGCAGATTATGTTGGTGCTGAGAAACCTTGCATTCGGAAAGCCTGAAAGCCAAAAGAAGAAAAACAGTCATTTTGGCAGAAGTCAAATTTTGCATTGCCAGTTTTGACAATGTCTCTTAATAACACCAGAATGTTGAAGCAAGTATCTGTTGCAAGCTAATTTCAAAGTGATTTCTTCCAGACAGACCCCCGAGATTTAGAATTGTTCAATTGTACTTTCAGAGTGTCTGGTGCTGATTTCTTATGGCTTTTTATTTAATTTGTTTATAAATTGAATGCAGTAACAGCTCATTAGAAACCAAGCTCCAGTCCAGCTGTAATCCGAAACAGTGATAGGCATTGATTAGTAAAGGAAGCAGAGGGGGAGCTGGAGCCTGGCTGCTTGTCACAGTGTCTGAGGTATTGGAACATGCCACGAGACGGTCACAGGTAGAGTGCAGAAAGTTCTGGTGCCTTGGCCTGCCCCGGTCCAGACAGGAGACTGACCCAGCCAAGAATAGCCCCCGAGAAAATGGCTTTAACACATGGAGGCAAGGATTTGTGGAAGAGATTTGTCTCATGGGGACTTCTCTTTGTGTCTAAGGCACCAGGAATGTCGTGTTCTCAGGCCTTTGTCGCCTTTAAAACTTGAAGAAGCAGAAACATGTTTCTTAGGGTGCCCTCACTGGATGTATGTGTAGGTTTCAATATAAAACGCACAGCAAAGAATGAGCGTAACATGGTCCTTGCAAGAGAAAGAAAGGACATGAAAAAGTCATTCGATAGGAACATCTGCCAGATGACCATGGACGATGACATTTGCTGGAGTCAGAGCGGACACAACAGTGGGTCGAGAAAGGACTCGAGTGCGTAATTTTCATTTCAAAAGTGATTCAAGAGTGGTGTGATCGGGAGTGTGATGGGAGAGATGGTTTGTGTTTGCATAAGACATATATGCCTTAACAACATTTTCCAGACCATTTGACATATTTATATTATTGGCTATTTTTGCCAATTGTGTGGCCTTAGCTATTTACATCCCATTCCCTGAAGATGATTCTAATTCAACAAATCATAACTTGGTAAGTGTCCTTAGAGTTCCTGCTTGTCCTGATATGCGGTTTTCATTGGCTTCTCTACTTAAACTGGCAGCTGGCTTTCTGGGTGGTGGAAGTTTACAGCTATGCATGTGATGTTTCCTGGAGCTTTGCAACAGGGGGTTTGTTTGTGGGGTTTTGTTTTGTTTTTTTTTTTTCCTTCTGACCTGTATTCTCAAATTTATACTGAATGAAAGTGTTTAAAGTCATGAATCTTGCATAAATAGATGTGGCACTTTTTAATGGAAGAGGTTTGTAGCAGATTTTAAAATAACTTTTCTCTCCGCATAGGCTTCTGCTGTCTACCATTCTTTTCCGGATAATATTAGTTCCTTTTGTTTTTGTTTTTGTTTTAAATCCTGTGTTTATTTGAGAGTGATGGGTATTTTGTTTGGTCAATTTTTCTGGTAAGTAGAGAATTATCGTAGATTTTGTACATGAACTATTATTCATTTTCAGAGCATCAGAATACTATAGAATGAGTAGATCTACGTTGGAACATAATTTGGAGAATACAGTGTAGTGTTCCATTAGGAGGATCCTATGAAGATACATTTTATCCCAGGATAAAATGATTCTAGGGTTAAATAAATTGGGATACTTCCACATACTTTATTGCCCTCTTAAAGATTTATAGTGCACATAAGCTCAGTAAGAGCTCCGGGAAGGTCTGTAGTTAAAAAACCGGTTTCATTTTGTTTAACTCAGCTAGTCTCTAAAAGTAATTGGTCATGGATTCTTCAAACAGTTTTTTGGCAGACCACATCACGAAACCGTTGCTTCATGAAACTTCCTTTGGGAAAGGTTGATATAGTTTAAAAAATAAATAAATAAATAAAT
Organism: Enhydra lutris kenyoni; assembly: GCF_002288905.1. Lineage (NCBI taxonomy): Eukaryota > Metazoa > Chordata > Mammalia > Carnivora > Mustelidae > Enhydra > Enhydra lutris. The sequence goes on from NW_019154094.1 coordinate 11,224,812, forward strand.
AAATAAATAAAAGAAAGAAAGAAAGCAAGCCTGAAGGAGCACCCGAGTTGGGACTAGGAGCTTGTCCCACTGGGCTGGGACAACTAGCTGTGTTTTGGGGGGCTTTTCCCAAATCCTTTCCTCATTGCTGTTCAGCCACTTGTTAGGGGTTCTGGATGAGGTGATCACTGGGATTGTATTTGCTTCTGACATTCTGTAATCTTTCCTTGATGATTCAGAAGCCATGTCGGGATTTTTCTGGAGCAGCCGCATCCTCCTTGGGGGGGTGGGGGCCGCTGTGCAGAAAGGCAGGTGGAGGAGGGGGCTGGTGCTGGGTAACAGGGAGCTCTCTTAGCTAGATTCATTTCTGGTTTTCCATGTTGCAGCTGTATTTGAGTAAGGTGGCTGTTTGTAACTGAGCGAGTGGTGTAAAGGCAGAACCGGGGTGTGTGGGGGGACTGCTGGGTTCTGAAGATACTAAAATTATGCTCTTGTGATTTTATTGATTTGATATGATTTTTTAAAGATTTTACTTAGTTGTCAGAGAGAGAGAGAGGGAGAGAGAATAAGCAGGGAGAGTGGCAGGCAGAGGGAGAGGGAGAAGCAGGCCCCCTGCTGAGCAAGGAGCCCAATGCCGGACTCCATCCAAGGACCGCAGGACCATGACCCAAGCCAAAGGCAGACTTTGGCTTAACCAACTGAGCCATCCAGCCATCCCTGCTCTTGTGATTTTAGCCTTAATCGTCTGTACACAGGATTTCATGTTACACTTAAAACGTTGTGGCCTATGTTAGGTGTAACATGAGGCCTGTTCATATTTGGGCTTTTGTAATCTGAATTCTGGAGAATGTAAAAAAAGTTTTGGGAATTGCTACTGAAAATATAAGTCAGCAGGAGTTAGATACACATACACACAGTTGCCGTGAGTGTGGGTTTCTGCTTTGCTGGGGGTGATTTGTGTGCTTTGCTCGTAGACGTGCGACATCAGATGATCCTTCTAAAGGAAGAGCAGAAGTGGCGGAGAGCCCCCATCGAAGGGGGTGGTTCATCAGAGGCGAGGCCACAGATGGTGTCAGCCTTGTTACCAAATTTAACAACGTGGATGGTGACCCAGTTTGTTGCTTTTTGTAGCTCAAGAGAACATGATTAAACAAACTTAGAGAATAAATACCTTTCAGAAAGGCCGATTAATTCAGATCAATGGAATAATTAATGGAGCTGCCTGCGTAAGCCAATTAATATTCTGATTTTTCCCAGGGAAATTCAGGGCACTGATATCTGCCATCAGACCGTTTGGATTTCTCAGTGAATGAGTAAGGGAATAAAATATAGGAAATGGATAAATCTCTCTTCTTCTCCCTTGCAATCCCTCCCCTGCGGATGCTTTCTTAACAGTTCTTACACAGTGGTATTTTAAGGGGTGGGAGGGAGGGAGGCCCTGTATTAGTTTGGCAGGCCTTTCTAAAAACCAACATATATACTCCTTTGACCTCTTACTGTTCTGAAACTCTAGCATTTGAGTTTCTGTCTTGTTTCACTTGGATGGTCACATGGCTAGAGGAGTTTATTCTCTGCTTGACTCTTTAAATATTTCCTTTCCCACTGTGGGAAGGGAAGATCTTTGCAGATTTCCCCGCCTGACTCTCTGTAAGGTCTCAGGCCATGTCAGTGCTCCCACCAGGGAGCCAGAGTTTTTTTGTTTTGTTTTTTTTTTAATACATTTGACCCAATTTGTACCAAAGTGATGGCTCTATTTTTGGGATCTGTTGAGAGGCGGCTGAACAAAGCTTATTTTTCATCTGTAGTAAATACCTTCCAGTTAACATGAATGGCAAATCAAAGGGCAGAGAGCGATACGGGTTGCAAAGCAGCACGCGTCAGGGAGCTGGTGGGTTTCCTTTGCACCTTAGCTCTCTGGGAAATGTGTATGTTGAACCCTTAGAGCCAACTTTGTGCTGAGCCGTGTCTGCCTCTTAAGGTCATCTGTAGTGACACGATTACTTCTGTCGGGTGAGAAAGGTGACCAGTGTATGTTTGGTCTGGGTTGCTTATAACTGAGCCAGCTTTGGGAATCTGCAGACTGCCTTGGGGGCAGCAAGTTTTCCCAGGGTTAGGTCGTCCTCGTCTTCTCTCTCTCTTTTTTTTTTTTTTTTAATATAAACAGTCTCAAGTTTCTATGCAGTTTCATTTGTGGACTTGCAGGGACTCGCGGAGGTTGAAGCCATGGAAACGGTACGACTGAGTTCCCACAGCGAGATGCTTTTTGGCTCCGTCTGTCGCGCTAGCTCCCCAGTTTCACTTACTGAAAGTGGTATCACTTATTTAATTTCTTCTTAGCCCCGGGGTGGGGAGCAGGGCGAGCTCTGCCTTCCGGAGTGTCAGAGAGGGGCTGCTTATAATACGTTGCCTCACTGTGTCGAAGAACTCCCTGTTTTTGCTTCCCAGACTTCAGTTTCTCCAGGGGGACGGTGTGGTTGGAATTGTCTGGGCCACCTGCTCCTCACACTCTGTGGCCCCAGGCTGAGCCCCGCCCTCTGGAGTGCTCAGTCGCCTCAGATTAGGACTGTCCCACCTCTGGGTGCTCATCTGCCAATTGAGGCCTCCCCTGATGTCTGCTAATGACAGCAGCCACAGAGCGCAAGGCCTGGGACCCAGGCCTTTCTGCCCCTTCATCAGGCATAGTGGCTTTGACCAGGGGCTCAGTAAATGCTCCTTTAATTCAGTGGGAGGTTTTACCAAGTCTTTGACCCCTTTCCCATCCCCTTCCTCATCTTGTTGTTGTGGCCTGTTTTTTTTTTTTTTTTTTTTTTTTTTTCTTGAGCCCCTTGATGTTTTGCCTTTACAGACCCCTTCGCATCTTCCCCTCCTCCTCAGCCACGCCCCCGTTGCCATGACCAGGCCCTCCTGGGCTGTATGAGCTTTCTGAGTCCCTCCTTCCCAGCAGCAGTCCCCCCACCCCCCATTGGCTCACCAGTAGTCCCTAAACACTCCTTCTGTGTACTCGCCCACCTTCTGGCCTCTTCTCCACCTGCTGTGCCTCTTCCGCTCCGGCCACTGGAGGAGTTCAGGAATCCTCTCAAACGACGTCTCTTCCATGAGAGCTTTTCCCACTGTGATCAGAAGTAACACTCTTCTCTGAGCCTCTCTCATGGCAATTCATGTACAAAATACCCGATGTTTTGGGTCTTTATATGCATGTCTTAGCTCTGTCTTACCAAGCATCTTCAGAATACAGTTCTTAATGAGTCATTTTGGGATCCCCGACAGTGCCTGGCCCCAGGGGTACGAAGTAGCTGTTCAGTAAACGTGTAGTTAATTGCTGTGGCTGCCCTGAGAAGCACCTCACTCATTCTTTCCTCTGAGCTGTATTCGGGATTTCCTTGGGTGGCAGGTTCTTCTGGGGACTCCTTGGAGGTCCTTAGCTGGGAGTGGGTGGGACGTGGTGAGCGCTTGTTCCTGAAAAGCTTAGGGTCTTGTGACTCTGCTTCTCGAGCGCCTCTGGCTGAAGGAAACCTGAGAGCCAAGGTGTCAAGGCTGAGCCGTCTAGCACATTTTGTGCTCAGAGTAGCAGAGTGGTGGGAACGCCTCTGACCAGCCGTGCTGGCCGTGGACTTCTGGCAGTGGGACCACTGTAAGATGCCTTACACCGGCTGGGAATGTTGTGGGACGGTGCTCTCCCGATGGTGATCTCTCTTCCATGGCTGAGGTCCCAGGGCACAGTGTTTTCCTGGGCTTAGCAAGTGAGCTCATCGAATCTGTGCGGTCCTTACAGTTTTTGCACCTGGGGGATTTCCTGAAACACGGTTTCATAACTTGGTTGGTTGGGCTTAGCCTGTAAGGTGGGTTTTACGTCTGTACTTTCCGCACACCGTGTGTTTGCTCCATTGTCTTTCTGTTTGAACCGTGTGCTCTTTTTTTCCTGCACGACAAGATTCTGTCTGTTCTAGGACAGCTTCTCTGCTACCTCCTCAGCTCAGCTTCCTCCGAGCCTCACCCACTCCTGCCTCCCACCCCACCTGCCTGAGTTTAAGTACTGGCTCTCCCTCTGCCCTCCAATGAGCTGGGTTAACTCTCCTCTTTATGGACATTTGCTGCTTTCCGCCTCTTTTTATAACAGCTCCGGGGCGTGGTTTGGTGGGTGGCGGTTCTGCACATGCGCTCTGGGGGTCCACCGGCTGCTGCTTTGGCTCATTAGCTAAGTGACTTCGGGTGAAACTGGGGTATGACTTCTAGAGACAGAGGCTGGCGTCTGATTAGTCTTGTAGTGTTAGAAACTAACCCTGTGCCTGGTGCACAGGAGGCACTGGGAAATGTGTGTGGAATGACGGAATAAATACATGAATGGATGTCCAAGGGCTTTGTGGTATGTCCTTATGGATCAGTAGTTAATTTTCAACAATTGGCTAATGATTAATGTTTGCCCGAGAGGCTGACTTTTGTTGTCTGATATTAATGAGAATCCCAGGAAACACCTGTCAGAATTTGCCTCTAATTTCAGGATCGTGTCTTTCTTGGCAAATTTAACTCTTTATATCTGAAGCAGGAAGAAAGGGAAGTCCTTGTTGATACTTTTCAAATCCCTAGGTCATAAGCTGGCTTCTGTGTTCCGTGTTGTGTGTGCCCTGTCTGTGCCTGTGAGCGTCACAGTTCATGGAAGGATGGGTAGAAGGAAGATGACCAGAGTAGATAGACTTGTGTAGTAAGGCTTTACCCAGTGGTGGTTTCCTAATCATAAACGTGTGCCAGTTTATGTGCTGCACAAAAAAATCACATGTCTTTTCCAGTCTTAACCTCATTTTGACAGAGAGAAAGTTACTGGGCCCCATCTTTTACGGAATGGACTTTGGTTGGTGTTGACAGTTTTTTGGAGACCAAATCCAGCTCTTAAAGAATTCAGATCTACTACTATTAATGTTCCTTAAGAATTTCAAAAGGGTCCCCCGTCTTTCGGTTGCTTTGTCATAAAAGCGAATCTCATTGTTGTATAGTCATACCTTGAACACTGGAACTTCCTCGCTCAGACCCTTTAAAAATGAGCTGGTTGCTGGTTGTAGAGTATAGATATTTGGGCATGTTGGGGGATTAGCCAGCCCTTATAGGGTTACAGGGTGCAGAAACACAACTCAGATGGGTTTAGTTGAAAAAAAAAAAATGTGTATGGGTGAGTTTGTGTGATTATTAACGTAGCTAACGGAAAAGTCCAAGGGGTAGAAATCCTATGAGAGACAGCTAGAAAGGGGGTTTATAAGAGGGTATCAGGATGCCACCCTGCACCCTGGCCGCACCCGGCACCACAGCTGGCGGAGTCCAGCCGGGGCTTGCAGTGCGCCTGCCTCCGTGTCTGAAGTAGGCGTCGCCCTTAGCCCATCTGGGGGAGGGTCTGTGGGGAGATGCATTCCTTCCTTAACCTCAGCTCAGTATTCTAAAAATGATTATTTGAGAAACAAGAAACCCCTGTGGCAGATTTGTGGGTAGTTTCTTTCTTTCTTCCTTCCTTCCTTCCTTTCTTTTTTCTTTCTTTCTTTCTTTCTTTCTTTCTTTCTTTCTTTCTTTCTTTCTTTCTTTTTTCTTTCTTTCTTTTTGAACTTTCCCATCAGAATTTAATTTTTAACTGTCTGCAGAATATGAGAAGTTCCAGAATCAGCGGGGGCAACTTGCCCAGCACCGGAGGTCCTTATGTCTCGTTATATACTGGTGGTGGTGCTTGGGATCCAGAACAGACCCCCAGTATCTCCTCCCCTAAGAACGTCCCTAAAGAAATTGTGGACACTCTGGAACCGTGGTGCTTGAGCTCTGGGAAAGGGCCTCATGAGGTGATACTGGTGCTTGGATGCCGTGCCAAGGGAGGGGGTGCTGGTGGGTGTCCTTGTGGGTGGGGTGGGGATGGGGGTGGGAGATTGGCAGGTCATCCAGGAATAGATGTTAGCCTTTCTGCTTCTGCCTCCTACTGTGCTCAGACTCCGGGGGGCTCTCTGCCAGCAACAGCACAGGGTATGTCCCCTGAGTCCTGTTCTGCCCACGTGAGGAAAGTGGCAGAGGTTTCTTCTCTTTTTCGTTCACGTGGGATTGGAGTTCTTACAGTTGGAGTGCTTGGGGACAGTCCGGCTGTGTGGCTGGGCAGGCAAAGCTGGTCATGCCTGGTGGGGAGGAGGACACAGTGAGCAAAGCAGAAGGTTGGGGCTAAAGGAGAAATTATGTGAGGTGACTAGCCCTCTGTGTGTGTGTGTGTTTGTGTGTTGTTGGTGGGGGGGAGATGTGTGTGGGTGTATAGATGGTTGGGTGTTTTGACACATACCTTGAAGAGTGAAGGCTTCTGGTGATTTTCACTAAGCAGGCCCCCAGACACTGCCCAGGTTGGGGAAAATGGCTTTCTTCTCCTGAACCTCCAAGCAATTCTCTCTGCCAGTTTTTTATCCTTCTCCCTATTGGCTGAGTGGTAATTCTAGAAATCACAGGACATCTGTTGAAATTATTGAATGAGTGACCTTGAGGGGCAGGCTGGAGGGAATTGGGAGGCTGACCTGAGGGAAAAAAGGCAGGCTGCTGGCTGCTCAGGGAAAATGAGGCTGGGTGGGGGACCCAGCCAGGGAAGGGGGGAGGGGTCTCGAAGCAGGCTGGGTGGAAGCCTCCCACCTTTCCCTCCCTCCTGTGACCATGGGGAAGCCTGGCACAACGTGCTCACAGATAATTTTGTAGAACTGTATGGACCCTGGCTTATGAGGCAGGAAGTCAAGGCACCATCATTCAACAGATATTTTATTGAGACTTGCTCTGCAGGGCACACCAGGTTCCTGTGTCCCTGACTTGTGTAGCCGCTGTGGCTCACTGTGCCCAGGAAAACCCACCACACGGGTTCGGAGAACAGCCCTCTTTGTTTTGTCATATCTTGCATTCTTACAACCAGTCATCATTCGAGATTGGCCCGAACGCATTCTTCCAGACAAGAAAACAATATCAAGTGATGGCCTGTTTTGGCCCCTCCAGCTCATTTCCAATCAGTCCTCAGTTTGGTGAGATCCTTTCATAACTGCTTTTCACTGTGTCTGTGCCTGTGCACTTGGAAGTGTGTGTCTCTACAGTTGGGGTATTTGAAATTTTACACAAGTGGGAGCAGAACGCACGTGTTAAATAGCTTCGCTTCCCCCCATGTAGTGTAGCTTGCAGACCTTTCCACGTGGGTATGTCGAGATCTGACAACTTCCTGTTGGTGTAAAATATTCCCTGTGTGAACATGCCATGGTTGAACAGGCTCATCTCTTTCTGATGAGCCTTTAGGTTAGTTCCTGAAGTTTCGCTATTTCAACGAGTACCACATCGAATATCTTTGTATGAGCTTCTTCCTGCTCGCAAGGAAACATTCCTCTGGGTTAAGTACTTAGGAGTCAACTCTCTGGGCGGGAGGACGGTGCGTTTTTAATTTCTTTACTGCCATTTCGCCCTCCCCTGAGCCTGTGTCGATTTAAATTCCCGCCCTCACATCATGAGATCTGCTGTCATTTAACTCTGATGAGTGACCTCATGTGTTTTCTAGCTTCGGCTATGGGAAGGGGGATTTTGGGAGTAGGGTTCTGCCTTCCTGTTGGATGTCTGGTAGGCAACCAGAGCCTCTGGTTAGAGCAGAAAGTCCACAGCAGAAAGACCCTGAGCACGATTTCTAATCTCTTCCAAACCACAGATCCAGATGAAAGGCCCCAAAGCTTATCATTCTTCCCCATACTTTTAAGTACTTTGCCACAGGTTTGGTGCTGTAGTGCTTTCAAGTGAAACATTCATTCTAGGCAGCTAATAGGTGAGGAAGTTCTTACCCCAAAATGGATTCTTCGTTTTGGCTTATTTGCTCGCTACAGTTTCAAGATGAGCACTGCCTTTGTGTTCCTTTCCATTGGGGAAGGAAAACATGTAACCTGCTATGTTTCTACTGTCCCGTGTTCTTTGGTTATTAATTATTTTATTTTCACGCATAGTAACATCTTGCTGTTATTATGATATTTATGATAGAGTTTATGTACCCCTCCTCCCTTCCTATGGCTTTGAGGAGGCTTAGGAAAGTGAAGTTGATGGGATATGGGGCAATGCAGAGTCTGGCTCAGTGGGTTAAAGCCTCTGCCTTCTGCTGGGGTCATGATCCCAGAGTCCTGGGATCGAGCCCTGCATCCATCTCTCTGCTCAGCAGGGAGTCTGCTTCCTCCTCTCTCTGCCTGCTTCTCTGCCTACTTGTGATCTCTGTCAAATAAATAAATAAAATCTTTAAAAAAAAAAACAAAAAACCAAAAAAAAAACCACCAAAAAACAACAACAACAACAAAGTCGACTTGCCCCGGGGGCCTGAATCTAACCGGTTGCTAACACCTGAGCACTGATCTGGCCTTTAGGAATTCCAGCAGGGGCAGCTGAAGGAGGCACGTCCTCACTTACAAGGCTTTTATCCTCTCAACAATGGGAAGCAGCTGCATTCATTCGGAGAAGCACTTTTTAGGAACCAACTCCAAGGAGGAATGTGCAGCGTGGGTCCTTGTACAGAATACACTGTCAGGCCTGGTGAGCCCTGTCGTTGCTGTGCTTTTGTTAGAGAATCAGAAACGCCCTGCGAGCAGATGGTCTCAGGATTTGTAGTTTCTAAAGCGGGACGTTTTAAAGGGGGACGCGCAACCTTGAACTGTGGCATGAGGAAGGCGCTTCTGGGTTCTAGGAGAGCTTTGCTTTTCGGTTATATAAATTACTATAGGAGTAAAGCTGGGAGGCCCAAAAAGCAGTTGAACACAGCTATCGTGAAATCATGCATAAAGTGCTTTTTTGAGCGTTTATTATGTGTAAAATAGAGGCCATTAAACACATTTGCTTCCTGTCTTGTTTAAGTCAGAATATAAAAGGATACTATGAATTAGTGCAGAGAACCCCTCCAAGCCCCTTGTGTTTGAAGAGATGTGGTTTTATTATTTTACTCTGACATGAAGTGAGGAAGTGACCAACATGTTTTTTAAAAAGACATCCTTGAGTGCTCTTCGGTAAATAGATAACAATGGGGCATAATGACTGTTTATATTTAAATGACTGCTTTTAAATGGTACAAAACCAGCCAGTAATTAGCCCTGTTAGTCCTTTTTTTTCATGATAATGCAAAAATGAATTCCTCTTCCGGCTTTCACAAATTCTGAATTGTTGAAATATAAATTAATAGTGAATCCATCTAAAGCTCTTTTTGGAGGTTTTATCAGGAGGGAATGAAATGAAAAAATCTACAGTTCTGAATTAAGATTCCAGGAAGTAGTGGCAGCCAGCAGGAATTCGTTAAGAGGTGGGTGGTGGAGAGGTCTTTTTCTAGAAGGACACACGGGGTAGGGCTAGTGTGGTCAGGTTAGAGAAGGCTCTGCCCTGTGTTCCTTTGGCCAGCGGTGAAGCTCGCTGACAGCAGGAAAACCACTTGGGGCAGCCATAGGTAGGTTAGATGGCCCATTCTCATTTACCTGGAGCGGTGCTGGTCGTGAGTTGCAGACTGGTGGAGGTGGAGATTGAAAAGGGTCCCCGAAACCTGCAGATGGATGTGTTCCTTTCAGATGCAGCAGCTGACTTGCCCAGGGTCCCATGGTGACAGAGGAACCAAGCGGGGACCCAGGCCCAGTCTCCTGTCTCTCAGTCTGTCTCTTCCCATGCCCTCCAGTTAGAGCTGTGACTCTGGGGTGAAGCCTGGCACTTCCCCTCTGACAGGGCAGGGTCTGAGACTACCAGGGCCAGTTGGGACAGCGGGAACATCAGACGACAGAAGAATGCCTCTTCATAGCATGCCGGACATTCAATCAGTGGACTTCTCATTCTCTCCTCGATTTTTATTTTATTTTTATCTTCCCAGAGAGAGTTTTGATCACTCCTTCCCCCGTTTTACTTTGGAAACTCTTCTCTTTCTTCATGCACACCAACATGCAGGAATCATTTGACCATACATAGCCACAGTATTTTATGGAACGAGTCAGGGGTGGGCTGTGGGGAGAGCAGGAGAGCACCAGCGGTTCCTCTGTTTCCTGGTTCTCGTGTGGGTTGTATTCCCTGCCTTTTGACAGTCACTGGAGGCATGGAGACTGTTGCCTTTGTGACTAGCTCATGGCTGACATCTCCTGAGCTGGGGGGCTCTGTATACATAGTAGCCTTTCATTTTTATTTAATCTTTACCATAAACACCTAAGAATCCTCACTGTACAGGTGAGGAGAAAAGGCTCTTTCTGAGTGGCTAAATTGCTTCCATGAGGCTACAAGGCCTTGGAATCAATCAGCAGGGCCAGGGTTCACAGCTGGGCTTCCTTACTTAAGCACCCACCCTCCTCAACGGGGCTGTGAGGGGAAGCCAAGGCTCATGGCTGATGCCATCTTAATCCTGAGGAGAGGAGGGTGAAGCCAAGGGGTAGAGCGGTGTCAGAATATCAAGGTGGGTCTTTGGGGTCGGTGCCCCGTTCATGATTTTGGTTGGGGTTTGGAGCCTGGGTTTTGGGGGCGCTGGCAGAGAAACTTTTCATGCCCACTGCCCAGAGGCATTTCCAGGTGGGTGTTGTGGCTAGAGAGAGTCAGGGTGGATGGAGGTTTTTACGCACCCCATAGCCCTTTGCTAACCTTCTGAATCACCCGGTTAAAATGGGAATGAGTAGGGAAGTTTAAGTTTGGGTACGAAGTAGATTTGATCGCATTTTAATTCCTGAAAAGCATGACCTACTAGTGGAAAGTGCGGGAAAACTTGGGCGGTGTGATCAGAGGTTTGTGCTGAGTTCTGTCCTGCTGGAGAATGAAGCAGTTAGGCTTATGGGTTCTCAAGGCAGGCTGGGTTTAGTCTCCAGCGTTGCTGTCCACTGCCTGTGACCAGCAAGCTGCTTTTTCTCACCAACTTTGTGTCTTTTTGGTAAAAGGGGAAATAAGGTGGCTAGAGGCGGGTTAGTTCAAATCCTGGCTCCTAGAAAACATGGAGTCACCATGAGTTGTCACTCTGTGAGCCACAGTGACATGTCTTTAAGCCTCTGTACAGCCATGTGACATAGGGACGGCTGCCCTCAGCCTTAGAGCTGAAGGAAGAAGCCGCGGTTTGCAAAGACAGACCCACTTGCTCCTGACCTGGTGAGGGTGTGGCAGAACGGGGATTGGGTGAGCCATACCTGAGAAGTTCCCCGGGTGGTTTGCTGGGTTGGGGGTTCGCTCTCCAAAGCCACTCTGTGGGAGGTGGATTCACCAGACTGACCCAGCCGAAGACCGTAGTGGTCCTGGAATGTGTTGGGTGGCCCTGTGAGGAAGTCCCTGGAAGTTAGCCTCCCTGAAAGAAGTTAGCGGGAGAAAGACCTAGGCCAGTACCATACCCCACCTTTGCATAGACAATAGAAAAGGGTTGCTTCTTTCCCTAGGAACGCCAAGGAAAGAGAAGGGACTGGTTTAATGGTCAGGATCTGATTGTACCACAGCTGGGAAGGCTGAAGCCTGCCTCTACACACTGAGTCTCTTGAAGCAGGGTAGAAAAGTCCCGCGCTCACCACTCTCCCATGAAGCTTGGGGGTGTCTCCACAGACTGTTTTCTCCTCTAACTAGGAATCTGCTTACCAGCTGTGTCTTATTCCTGGTCCGCCCAGGTGGGAGACCCCTGACCATCTCTTGATTTAATTGTTACTTAGAGAAAAGAGAACAAGGTCTAAGTAGCAAAGCAGGTGTCAAGAGTTCTGGCCTGACTGCCATGGCTCAGACAGGAAGATTGGGTGATGTCTAGAGTTGGAATAATGGCCATCGCTAGTGCCCTGGAGGTGCTCCCGTCAGGGCCTTTGATTCCACACTCCTGGTGAGTACTGCTCCCCGGTTACAGGGCAAGCAGCCTTGCTGGGGCAGAGAGGGCGGGAGATCTGACAGCCGGGCAGTGGCAGAGGGAGGATGCAGACCCCTCTGGCTGTGATCCTGGGCCACAGGAGTCCTCCCTGCTCTTCACTTGGGTGGGAGACTGAGGCCTCCAGTTGGGCGGGACTTGCCGGCACTGAGGCTCCCTAGAACCCTGGCTGTCTCTGGCTCTTTGCCATGTGGTTCCTGGCCTCCGTTTCCTCACCTGTGACATGGGACGAGTGAGGTGATACTTGCCTTACTTTGATAGGATGAAAAGTGACTTTGGCAAGGGAGCCCTCTGAACCCCAGATGCTATACTGTTCACTTCCTTCTGCCTCGGGCCTCACTTATTCGCGCTTTGGGGTGCGCGCTGATCTGCCTCCCCACCCTCCCGTCCTCAGCCTGTGTCTTGTCTTTCTGAGAGCAGAGGCTTGAGAGGACTGAGCTCGACTTGGGTCCCAGGTTTCTGCTTGCCGGCTTTGTGACTGAACATTGTACACCCCCTCCCTTGTGGCTTAGACATGCGGATGGTCGTACCCTTCCCCTGTGGAGCATGGGGTCTTTGTGAGGAGGCCGTAGGAGAACACGAGGGTGAGTTGCAGGTTACCAGAGACCTTGTTCACTTAGGAATGCTTGCAAGGGTGGGGGGGCTCTCACTTCCCAGTGAAGTTCAAGGGTCAGCAGTGTCTGAGCGTGGGGGGACCTTCTGAATTCCCCTGCAGGAGTGCTGCGGGGGTGGGGTTGGTTAAACCCCAATGACAAGCCACGCCTGCTCAATCCCTGTGCTCTCTCGTGAGCGCTGCTCTTCTTGGCCCTTGGGGCCCAGTGCATGGCGGTGGGAGGAGGGCCATGCCTTTGCCTGTTCTTCAGTGAGGGACTGGTCATGGCTCCTAGCTTGGGGCTCGCTGGCAGCTGACCGAGAGAGGGGGAGAGAGGGAGAGGTGTGGGGGGCCTGGTCGTGGCAGCGGAGCATGTGGCGCTGTGGAGTGGCCTTGGCCAAGCTTGCCCACGTGCTGAGGTCAGCATTTTCAGCAGCTGGGAGCCTGTGTTCATAGTCCTCTGTGACTGGAAGCAGAAAGACCGAGTATGGCCTGGGGGTTCCGAGGTTGGTATTTGTGGCCACACTAATGTTTCTGAGGGCAGTGTGTTGCCATCTGGGCAGGGAACCCATAGGGCCGGTGCCTCGCACTTTGGACCCTTTGATTTCTGGCACTGGGCTAAGAATTTTGGACCTGTTTTGTCTAGTCTTCACCAACCAGTTGGGCCACTAGTACTGGCACTTCTCTCATGCAGATAAGGCAAATCAAGCTCAGAGGGGTTCATGGAATTACTACAAGCCCCTGAGATTATAAACCCGTCCCGGGTCACTCTGCACAGCTTCAGGGCTGTGCCCCGTGGTGTGTCTGAGGCATGGCATGGGAAGAATGCTGAATTTGGAAGCAATTGAAGTGGCCCTGGGCTCATGCTCTCTGTGTGATCCCCGCTTTCCTCCCTGGTCATAAAGTAGGGAGTGAAAGCTCAGCAGGACGCGTGTGAATGTGTTCTGTAGCCTGGAAAGCAGTGCACACCTGCAGAGCGATATCCTTCTTATCTGCCAAGTGACTCCAAGGAGAGGACCCCGCTTCACCTTCCCTTGGATCCCACTAAAAAGCAGTGCAAGGCTGAGTCCCAGATCCACTCTTGTCTCCCCGTGATGCCAGTGCCCCATGGGGGCCCCCCACGGAAGAAAAGTCACCCCCGCCAGCGCAGCCGCGGTGATGGTACTGGGGAGAGGCTTGAGGTGTGGGCAGAGAACAAAACCTATCAGATCTAAGCTCCAGGGACCCACCCCCACGCTTCAGGATTTTTCAAAGACCAGCTGTTATTTGAAGTCCTGACTGTTCCTTGAGCTCCTTGAGAGTAGTCGAATTCACCGTGCTGTGCTCGCGACAGGCAAACCACAAACGATTTTGCCTAGTAACAGATAGGCTTGTGACCCAGCCAGCCCTGGAGGCAAGCAAACGGATCTCCTGGTTCCCCCTGTGAATAGAGCCTCGTTAATAGCCTCTCTTCACTCTGTTCCTAGATCTCTCTTCCCTGGCCTGTGATGAAAAACTGAAATGCTGAGTGTAGTCCCTGCTGGCAGCTGGGTGGCCGTCCGAGGCTGGGGGTTCTGCTGTGTGGGTCCTGACGTGTTCCCGTGCGTGCAGCGTGCTAAAGCCGGAGCAGTGAGATCAGCAGGCGTGTTCTTTGTGGAAGTTCGAGACCAGCACCTGGGGTGGAAGCAACTGGGTGCTCTGAACCACAGACTTGCTTCGTTTGACCTTGTGCTGTTCTCTGACCTCTAACAAGAGCGTGAAAAGGCAGGCACCCAGTCTGGCCTGGGTCTTCTCCTCCACCTCCAGGCCTGGGGCAGCTTGGTAAATGATTGATTACTTAATGAAGCATCACTGTGTCTACAGGAGGCACCCCCAGGCTGGTTTAATTGCTTTGACTATTTTCTTAACCCAGGCCTGATAGCGTCTCTTTCCAACCTGGGAGCAGGACAGAGCATGCAGGGGTGCCTGACTGACACCCCCACCCCCTTTGGTAGACTGATTGCTTAATGAAAATATCAGAACTTACTCAAAAAGACAGTACCCCCACCCCCCAAAGTCCTTATTTTCCGGGCTGCATCCTCATCCCGGTGATGCTGGAATGCTTGTCTTCAGAATTACTCCCGGAGCTAGTTTCTGCTTTTCATTTTACCTCGCTTCTGGTGAAAAATGGGGTGACGGGGGTTGGTCACTGACCTTATTCCCAGTCTTTTCTTAAAGGTTATTCATAAGAAAAACCCCATCAACCCTCAACCCAGTTTTCTTATCTTTGAGGATCTTGAAAGGTGAGAGGAATGTTGTGGACTTCGAAGAGGGTCAGAGAGTGGCATTTTGGAAATGTTCTGAGGAATGGCCGTATTACTAAAATTAGGTGTCCTGCTTCCCAAGCTTATGACTTAGAAGGGAATGCCACTTATTTACATGACTCTGGTGTGCTTATTAAACCGAACAGCCTCACTTCTTTAGTCCTACTTCTTCTAAGTCTGCAGTCTCTCCATCTGCTGGAGTTTCTTCTCATGCCAAGAATTCTTCCATCTAGGCTCTGCTCTTTTGCCCTTGGCCCCAGGAAAAGAAAAAAAAGTGAGATCTTTCACTCCCCACAAGAGTCTGGTTCTTAAAGACCACCCCTCCCCAATCCTAGGCAAGACACATTTTCATGTCACCCCAGAGTCTGGGGACTGCCGTGGGGTTCTGGGGGGGTTATGATCGGGGTCCTTAGGAACAGATGTAATGAATGACCGTTCACAGCTGTCATTTGGGGGCTCTACCCAAGCAGACAGAATTCAAGGGCAGAACCGAGACAGAATTCAAGACCCAACCAAGGGCTCCTTGGGCTGGACTATGAAGAAGACGTAAGTTTCTGGATTTCTTTCTTCTTGCCTTTTTTTAAAAAAAATGTACTTTTGATACAAGTTAAGTTAAACATTTTAATCTTAGCAGCAGCAAAGAGCTCCACTCTAGCTGCCTGTGAAACTGTGCGAGACAACAAAGGCAGCTTTAAAAATAGTCTCCTTGTTTGTAAGAGGAGCTTCTTTGACTTAAGTCCGTGCTCTGTGGCTGGGTTCCCAAGACCACCACTGCTCACTGGCCTGTGGCATAGGGACCGGGGGGCAATAAATACCAGGACTGGTCTCTGCTAAGTATATATTTGCATGTCTCTGCCTGTAGAAACTTTATAATTTGCATACCATACAATTCACTGTTTTAAATTATATAATTCAGGGGATTTTACTATATTCGCAGTGGTGAAACCATCATCAAAATGAATTTTAGAACCTTTCATCAGCCCGTAAAGAAACCCCACACTCGTTAGCTATCACTCCCTATCTCCCTCCAACCCTTACTTCTCCAGCCCTAGACAACCACTAAGCTACTTTCTGTCTCTGTGGGTTTTCCTAGTCCAGACATTTTATATAAATTGTATAATCTGCCATCTATCTACGAAAACTTAGTTTATTCTCAAGATTCATCCATGTTATAGCATGTATCAGTACTTCTCTCCTTTTTATGGCTGAGTAATGTTCCATGCAGGGATAGGCCACATTTGATTTATCCCTTCCTCAATTGTTGGACACTTGGGTTGTTTACATTTTTTTTTTTCTGGCTGTTATGAAGAATGCTGCCATGGACATTCGTGTACAAGTCTTTGTATGAACTTACGTCCTTAATTCTCTTGGGTATAATCCTGGGAGTGGAACTTGCTAGGTCATATGGTAATTTAAGATTTTGAGGGACTGCCAAACTGTTTCCCAAAGCAGCTATACCATTTTATATTCCCACCAGCAGTGTAGGAGAGTTCCAGTTTCTCCTTGTGAACACTTGTTATTGTCTTTGGGTTCTAGCCATCCTAGTGGATGTAGAGTAGTATATCCCTGTGGATTTGCATTTCTCTAATGACTAATGATACTGAGCATATTTTCACGTGCGTAGTAGTCATTTGTATGTATTCCTTGGATAAATGTTCAGATCCTTTGCCTATTTTTAAATATTTTTAGAGTGTGTGTGAGTGGGAGAGTGGGGAGGAGCAGTGAAGGAGGGAGAGAGAATCTTAAGCAGGCTCCGTGCTCAGTTTGGAGCCCCATGCAGGGCTCAATCTCATGACTCTGAGATCATGACCTGAGCCAAAGTCAGGAGTCACTTAACTGAGCCATCCAGGTGCTCCAAACCTTTGCCCATTTCAAAAGTTAGGGTAACTTCATTATTGTAGAGAATGTTTGTTATTACATTTGATCTAGAATCTATAGCCATTTAATGATAGCATGACTTCAGTTATCAGAATTTTGATAAGTAATCAGGCAAAAACTGGCAAATCTTAGAAGGCTTTGGGCAGATCTTTTCTCTCACTTTAAGTGAAGAAGCTCATTCTAACCATCTCTGGTCTGCAGTCTGCTTGTTTTGAATGGAATGAATATATCTAGGACATACTTTGGTAGGTAGAAAATTCACAATTCAGGGGTCTTAGTATTTATGTGGCATTTGTCTAATTAGAATCTCTATTAATTGCATATTCTCCAATTAACCTATAATTTTAAAAAGCCATAAAAATTATATATCAGAGAACATAAATTCTGAATATAAGAATTGGGAAGGAAATAAGAGCTTTATTGTTAATTCCTAAGACTTACCCTATAACTCAGTGGTGAAAGAGAGCTTTGTGGAAAGACTGTGACTTTGAAATCATACAGACCAAGGTTTGAATTGTTTTTCCATCACTTACTAGCAGTGTGATCTGGAGCCTCAGATTCTTTATCCATAAAATCTACTTTGTTTTAAGGATAAGCCTTTTAAATGAAATATCTGGCACCTAGTAGCTGCTCACTTAATGGTAACTATTATTTACATGCATGCTTTTTGTTCATGAATTGTACTTTTATGTATATGTAGTCAGGTTCTTAATTTTTCCCAGGTTCTTCTATATTTTATCTCATTTAGAAATAGCATGCATTATTATACTTGAGTTGTAGGAGTTCTTTATATATTCTGGATACTAGTCCCTTGTCAGATACAGGATTTGCAAACATTTCTCACTTTCTGTGGACAGTTGTCTCTTCATTTACTTGGTGGTGTCCTTTGAGGACAAGTTCTTTTTTTTTTTTTTTTTCAAAGATTTTATTTATTTATTTGACAGACAGAGATCACAAGTAGGCAGAGAAGCAGACAGATAGAGAGAGGTGGAAGCAGGCTCCCTGCAGAGCACAGAGCCCGATGTGGGGCTCGATCCCAGGACACTAGGACCATGACCTGAGCTGAAGGCAGAGGCTTTAACCCACTGAGCCACCCAGGTGCCCCGAGGACAAAAGTTCTTAATTTTGATGAAGTGACCTGCACATTCTTAGAATCTTAGAGCTGGAGAAGGCCTTTGAGGTTGCCTGTTCTGCTCCTTTGCCATAGTGATTGGAGGCTCTGTGGCTCAGAGAGAAGGGGTCTTCCTCAAGGTCACAGGCCAAGTTTCATCTCCTGATTTTCACTTCCATGCATCCTCCATTTCTACTCCTATTTTTTCTGAAGGTCGGAAGCTTAGTTTAGGTGTGTTAGGTGTGTGGGGCAGGAGAGTTGGTAGCTTCCCTCTCCCTTGAAGCACACTGTCTCTTTGCTCATAGGTGGGACTGACACTAAGGTGCTTCTCCATGGTTCATTTGTGTGTCCCACCCTCCCCACCCTGACCCTGCCCAGCTTTATTGAGATATAACTGACACCTTTCCTTTATCTGTCCCATCAGAAATTTAGTCCTGTCTCAGAGGGTGTGCTATATGAGAGTTGCTTAGAGAAGTGCTCTTTGGAATGTACAAGTTGCATGTGGCTCTAAGAATGTGAGTTCATTACAATAGAATTTAAAATTCGGCTCCTCAGTCATGCAGGCCGCATTTCCACTGTTCAATATCCACATATGGCTAACATATTTGCACATACTGGGAGCATTTTTCTTTTTTTCTTTTTCTTTTTCCTTTTCCCTTTTCCTTCCTTTTCTTTCTCTTTTTCTTATTTCTTTTTACTCTTCTTTCTGTCCTTCCTCTCTCTTTTCTTTTTCTCTTTTCCTTTTTCCTTCCTTCCTTCCTTCTCTTTCTTTTTCTTTTCTTTCTTTAGGTGTATTTATTTGAGAGAGCAAACCAGCAAGTGTGTGTGTGGGGGTGGGGTGGGGTGCAGGCCAGCTCCCTGTTGAGTGCAGAGCTCATGGTGGGGCTCCATCTCAGGCCTCTAAGATAATGATTTGAGCTGAAATCATGGGTCGGATGCTCAACAGACTGAGCATCCCGGCCCCTCCCCCACCCCCCCGGGAACCTTTCTAGTCCTGCAACAGATACTGTTAAGCAGCATTGGCCTGGGGAGGTTGAGGGTCCCCTGCCCACTGACCTTTTGTCCCTGCCCCTGACCCAGGCTGGCATCCTGGACTTGCAGCCTTGATCTGTCTTCTCTGTGTGTTCTTCGTCCACCTGCCACTCTGACTACCTGCTTACAGGATTGCCTCAGGGCTTCTTGGCGAGCCCCCTGTTCAGATCAGGTGGTTGTGGGCCCTGCTGGCAGAGACCCTTCTCTTCCGTAGTTTCTGGATTTGGTTGCCAGTAAAGAGTCTAGTGCCTTTCCTCACCTCCGCCAATAGATGTGACTTGCAGAAATAGAGCTGAAAAGTGCTTAAAGGAGTCTGTGCCCTGAGAAAGTTAGTCCCAAGAGTGAATGAGTGAATCGATCTACTCTTGGACAGGGGGAAGAGGCTGAAGAACTTACGGGTTTGGTTCTTTTGGCTGCATTGGTTGGTGGCCTTTCAGATGCGTACTTTCCTGTAGAGGTCGTTGGTCTCAAGAATTTACGAGATTGTAAGGCGACATGGAGGTGGGAGGTAGGAAGCGTGGGAACCATGGTGTCCTGAGACGATAACAAGACTGATTCTGGCTAGTCCTGCTTAGTGCTCTGCGGGGAGAGCCTGGAACCCTGAGGGCCATCTGAGGCATTGATCCCAAGGTCATGAGGCCACACGATCTCAGAAGTGCTTTATGTGAAAAGATGGAAGACCTTGTGCTTGTACCAAATTGGAATATTAGACCTGAAACGAGTGTTGGGAAGATCTGCAGGGAGAGAGGGAGTCACCCAGGCTCATACCAAGTTAGTGGTGGCAGAGTTGAGCGTAGACTCGAGGCCCTGTGGGACCTTGCCTCAGGCATGTTCCATGTGCTGTGCCGTGTCTCTTTATTGACATAAGGAAGAGGTACTTCAAACACATGCACAAAGAAACCAAACAACTTCTTGGAGACATTGCATGGGCTTAGAAGTGGATTGACTTAACCCATGAGGTCCTAGGTCTTGCTGGAAGCTCTCCTTTGTCACTCTCATCACTAGAAGGTATTAAAAAACCTTCCAGTTAAGGTGAGGCCACCCAGGTCCTCATTCTATCTCTCCAGCTTGTCTTCAGGATCGGTTTTCTGCAGGAACATCTGTCCTTGACCTCAAAGTGTTTGGAAACAGGCTTGTTATGGAGCTCAGCCTGTCCACCAGACTGAAGAGCCTTGAGAGCAAGGACCACGTACTCTCTGTCATCCCTTGGGATGTCCCCTGCCTCGGGGACAGGCCCACCATGTTCATTTAGTGAATATCTGTGGACGTTCTCTTTTTCAGGAAGATTCCCCTTTTGATGGGCTTTGGATGTATGAGGCCCCTTCTCCCTGTGGTCCTGGATCTTTGTCCATTGTGATTTGGAAATCGTGACCAGGAGAAATGGGCTCATTTTTCTTTCCGCTGCAGGGAGAGCTGTCCATTTTGCCTCTGAACTTTATAAGAGCTAAAGGACTTCTATATTTGTGCTGAGAAAGGAAGGGTTACGTTTTGCTGAATTGGGCATTAAGTAGACCAATCCCAACAGGACATCCT
Source organism: Enhydra lutris kenyoni (assembly GCF_002288905.1). Taxonomy (NCBI): domain Eukaryota; kingdom Metazoa; phylum Chordata; class Mammalia; order Carnivora; family Mustelidae; genus Enhydra; species Enhydra lutris. Next base: position 11,245,061 of record NW_019154094.1, read on the forward strand.
GGGAAGGAGTCCTAGAGCAGTGAGGAGCAAGCAGGGAACTGTGGAAGGAATTCCATGCCATAAACACAGAATCTCTCGCTTAACACTGGAACTTTTCTGCCTTTTCCTCCAGAGGTGGAAGACTGTTCTTGTCAAAGACGAGCTTAATGACTGCTGTGCCAGCAGGCACAATTGCAAGATAAATTTATGTACCAGTTTAGCCCTAGCAATGCAGTTTACAAAAGATAGGACAAAAATCTTAAAAATAGGTTGAAATGTCTTAGGCTCAGCTGATAGGATTTTAGGTGAGTTATTAGGGACAGGGCTCTAGGGACAAGCTCATGCGACAGAGAGGTGAGCCAGGTCAGAGCACCTGTCTGCCTGGCCTTAGAAGTCCCTTTTTGGGTTCATCTAAATCAATTCCTTGTTCAGTTTTTACTAGAACCTGAGTTTCTCTGGTTGGAGCAGAGTAAGTTTTCAGGCTGAATTACTTGGACCATTGCCTGTGTTTTCTTTTTCACATAGCCTCTGGGTATCTGGCCTTTTCAGCCAAGGAAAATGGAAATGGTTCTAAACACTCACTTGTGCCATGAATTTCAACCGTGTATTAATTTGCTGCTTATTCGTTGCTTTTTGTGTCTTCTGAGAAGCAGTGAGGGGACCCTAGGGCGGGCTTCAAGGATCCTTTGTGGGTGCTGCGGGGGTCTGGAGCTGGGGGGAGGGCAGGGAGAGCAGAACTGTGCCCTCCCACCGTGTTACCCACAGCACATCTCCCTGCTCTCCTGTGCGCCTTCCCGCGTGCCCTCTTGTGTGTGCGTATGTGTAAGGTTGCACTAAAGATTTCATTTGGAAAGTTTCCAAAACTCCTTATGTAGGGAGTACAGGGCAGATTGCTCTGTTTCTTACCCTCCCCTTACTCCACAAGGAATCTGGGCTGAAAATTTAAGGCTTAGTTCTTGTTCCTTCCTCCTCCATGAGCTGCAAGACAGACTCATTACGAGGGTCTTGATTTTTTGCCTCTAACTCATGGCTACTGCTTTGCTTTTCAGGAGCCTTAGAAGTAAGAAACCCGGTACCATCAGTGTGCGCAGGCCATATAATAAGTGATTTCTGTGTAGTACAGAGATCTTAAAGTATTCAGCCTTCCCCCAATTTTCTTAAAATATATAAAAGGGTTAGATCATGGTGTGGACTCATTCCTTTCTTCTTTTATAACTGGTTCCTAAGGAGGAGGAGATCCAGGGATGAAGAATAGTAGGTAGAAGGCTGTCTGACATGCAGCAGCTCTATGGGTAGGAGTGGAAACACAGTGGGGAATAAGCTAGAAGTGATGAATAAGTGATCAGTATACAGCTTTGCCCTGTATTTGTTTTTTGTTTTCTGATTTTTGTTACTTTCTGCATTGGGTGTCACTTTTCTCTGTAAAGCCTGGAGGTGACCTATTTAATTCCTATATTTGGAGCCCTCCGTGTGCTGAGAGCCAGCCCAACTCACTGAACGTGAACAGGAGTGAGAAGTCCATGCTTGACCATAAAGCGCTCACAGTTCAGGGGGGAGCCGATGACCCTTTAATGAGCCTCTGTGTGTGTGTGTGTGTGTGTGTGTATGTATGTATGTATGTGTACACTCCCTTGGTCACAAGTAATGAGCCCAAACCCCAGCACAGGCTGGGTTAAGTCAAAGAGGAATTGATTGGTTCCCATCACTGACTAGTCCAGAGATAAATCTGGAGTCTGCTCAAGGACCCAAATGTGGTCCTCAGGACCTGGTTTCTCTCTCCCCATCCTGCCTCCGCTTCCTGTGTGTTGACTCCATTCTCATGCATGCCTCCCCCTGGAACTGCAGAATGGCTGCCAGCACTCGCTAGGCCTGCATCCATCTATCTTTCTTCTAGCAAGAGAGTGTGAGCGTCTTGGTCCAGCCATATCAATCTTGTTCCATTCCACTGGCCTGGGCTGCAACGTGTGCACATCTGGATTCTGTCACGTGGCCAGGGGCACATGAAACCCTTTAAGCCCTGGTCCTGTGCGTCACCCCTGAACCCAGTGGAGCCAGCTCTACCCTAAAACCCCAGGCTGAGAATGGAGAAAAAGCACTGATTGCTGGGGAAAGGGGTCAAGCTCCAACTGTGGCCTGTGCCTTATTGGGGCAGGATGAACTTGGGGCTGTGTTCTCACCTGACCTACCCTTGAGTCTGAATGGATTCTGTAATGAGGACTATGCCTTGTTACCATGTGGTTTAGCTGGCCCAGGCATTTAGACACCAAATCTTTCCTCCCCTGAGAACATCGCCCTGGCCCAGGATGGGGTGGGGAAACTTATTTCAGGTGGGCATCAGGCCCTTGACTTCAGTATTCCATACCTTGCAGCTTTCTAACTTAGCTGATCACACCAATGCATAAGGGTGAGTAAGCACAATTAAGGCAATGGCACCCCGTCCCCCCGCTGCTCCCTCAATTAGCCACATTATTCAGATAAACCTGTTAAAATCTCTCTGGGGTTGATCTAGCAAAGTGGGAGATGGTACAGACTTCTGATTTGGGAGAAAGATCCCAGGGTACGTCTTGACTTGGCAGCTAAAGTTTCCTTACTCGTAAATGGTAACTAATTCCTAGATCTGTGAAGCGTGAAAGGATGTGAATAAAGCACAGTGCCTCGGATATAGTAAACAGTCCATCAGAAGTGACTGTTACTTTTTAATTTTTTGAATGAGTTGGGTGTACTGCCAGATAATGTCTGTGAAGTTTGGTGTTACCGTTCTCTATGAAAAATCTTCCGTGCTCATACTCGGTCAGTTTGGGGTGAGGTACTAGGAAGCTCTCAAAGTCCTCATGAAGTATAGTGCTTTATAAGTCATGGTACTTCTGTGTTCTCCAGGGCGTGAATGACTTCTCCAAGGGCATAGGGCTGCAAAGTTGTGGGGCAGGCCCTGCGGCCAGCATCTTCTCAGATATCCCATGCCCGTAGCATTCCGCTACTCCAGTGAGGGTTTGCCTAATTCATTGAATTCGTTGGCTATCTACCATGGTTTCAGATGGATTTCACTGGAGAACCACGCCGTGTAGTTCCTTGAAGTAAACCTTGAGTTCATTTATTGAAAAATGATTGTCCTTTCACTTTTGTCTTTGTTCATTGGCCTGGTTTATTGGGACTGTATCACAAACCTCTCTTGTCCTTAGAGCAAATTAGCTCAATTTGTGTTGTATGAAGTAACACAAATCACGTTTATAACGTTTCAAAGTTCTAGTCAGTAGCTCCTTAATTAGAAACTGGAAAGCTCCCCTAACTGACATCTGAGTCATTCATCTTGGTGAAGGTAAAGATTTCTCAGGGAGGATGGACTCCTATGAAAGATCCCTAAACCCTGTGTTCTTAATCCATTAGTGCGTAGCTCATTTCTTCCTAGCCTTGCTTCTCGAAGCATTGTGTGCTAAAGTACTACTTAAACTATTGGATAATAATTACGATGGCATTAACTATTGGAGAGAAATTGAGTGTGTGCCCAGTAGCCAATAGACTGTTGTTAGAGGCTTATCCAAAAGACATAATATAATAATGTTCTGTTTCAAGACCTTTGAAGGACGTAGACCAGACTAGTCAACTGCACTGTGCACTCTAAGTGTTACTGTCTCATTTATGTGTGAGCTAGATAGTCACAGGAGTCTGCAGAAGCAGGACCATCTGGGGCACGCTTATCAGTTGTTAGGGGGTTTTAGGGTGGGTAACATCTGGTTGACCGAGGATGGAGACTAAAGCCAGATGACTGGCCTCTTGATACACCAGGAATGGGTGTTCTGTGAAGACCCACAAGGCCTTGACTCACATTTCTCGTCTCAAGGACACCGTTGTCTCCATGAAGACAACTTCTGCAGTAGAATACACCAGCATCTGAGACCAAAGCATAGATTAGTAACAAATGTCTTTGAGGTATGCCATATGTATGACCAGAGGCATGAAGGGTACAACTGGGAAGTCTACAGCTCAATGAATTGTTCTGTACCCATGTCCAGTGAACACCACCCAGATCAAGGTATAGAACACTTCTGTCCCTCCAGAGGGCTGCCTCATGTCCTTGCTCACTCATCCTCCTCTGAATCCCCCCCCCCCCACTGGAAAGCACTATTTTGACTTCTCCCAGCATCAGTGAAGTTTTGCCTCTTCATGAGCTTCACCATAAATGGAATCCTACAGTGTATACTGTTGTGCAGCTGGCTTCTTTCACTCAACATAATGTCCAGAGGACTGTCTTCTGCAGTCGGGTTTGGTTTGAGAACTCACGTGGAGTAAAAAGGGTTTGAGAAACTTTGATTTATACTGGTGGACAGCACACATTCTGAGATAAGAGATGCCCCGGAAACATGATGAAATAAAATAGTATAAAAGCCAAGGGAAGTAGACATTGCCTAGGAAAGGACTTCCATGAAATTGGAAGCTTCTGGTATTGCATGTTTTTTCTTGACCTAGTGGAGGGGGTATTTTCTCCCACCAACCACCAACCTGGTCCCACATCTTCCACATAGATGCTGGGGAGTCTGTGTATAACATCATGTGTGGTAAATGACATTTGAATGAATGCATGATGGGGTCAATGAATGTTAGCTGGCATTTTGTATCTGCTCTCTTCCTATCTTGGAATAATTTCCTCATGTTTAATGGGAATGGTTGTAAAAGTCCTTATAGAAAGAGACCTTATATATATATTTTTTAATTACTTCCATTCCTTGTCTTATTAGTCCCCTCTCTTCTCTTGACATTCATCATTTCCTGTTGGGTTTTTGTTTGTTTTTTTGTCTGAGTAAATCCTGAACAGTCTTTATTTTGTCTGTGGTCCTTTAATTTGGAGAAGCTAGGGTTTTAGCTGTATTTGGGAGTATAATCTATGCAACAGCTTTTTTTTTCTTTCAAAGATCTTAGAACGTTCTGGAAATGTTCTCGAATATACACAACCAGACCATATTAAATACTAGTAACTAGAAGGGAAGACTTGAGTTTGAATTGCAGAATATTTGAAGGAAGAATCTAGTTTTATTACTTTTAATTTTGAAATCGATCTTTGATGTTTGAAAAAATGTTACGGTTCATGCTTTCTAGGTCCTGAGAAAAGTCACAAACATACTGTTTTCTTTAGAAGTTTGATAATTTAAGTTTTACATCTAGGTCCGTGGTCCCATATCAAAGTTTTTCCCCCTCTGGTGTGAAGTAGGGGGTCCAAGTTCATTCCCCCCCCCCCCCCCCCCCCCCCCCCCATTGGATATCTAGTTCTTCCAGCAACATATGTTGAAAACACTTCCCTGGCCACATTGAGTTGCTTTGATACCTTTGTTGAAAATCAATGGATCACATTAAGTGTAGCCTATTTCTAGACTTTCTTTTCTCTTTCATTGATCTGTTTACCTTTATGTCATTACTATACTGTTTTGATTACTAAAGTTTTATTGTTGTAAGTCTTAAAATGAGATAATATAAGTTCTCTTGATTTTTTTGTTCTCCATGCCCTCCTCTAAGATTGTATTGGCTATTATAGGTCCTTTGTGTTTCTATAGATTTTAGACTCAACCTGCTAATTTTTATAAAACAGCCTTCTGGAATTTCGATTAGGAGGACATTGAGGGGCCCTGCAGTGGCTCAGTCAGTTAAGCATCTGCCTTCAGCTCCGGTCATGATCCCAGAGTTCTGGGATTGAGCCCAGCATCTGGGCTCTCTGTTCGGCAGGGAGCCTGCTTCTTCCTCTCCCTCTGCTCCTCCTTCCCTTCCCGCCCCCCCCACCCCCATGCCCCCTTCCCCACCACACTTGTGCTCTCTCTCTCTCTCTCTCTCTCTCAGAATCTTTAAAAATAAAAGTTGGGGGGAAGCATTGAATCTATAGGTCAATCTGGGGAGAAGAACATTTTAACAATATTGAGTTTTTCAATCACTGAATACAGTGTATCTCTTCATTTATTAGATCTCCTCTAATTTCTTTTAGCAATGTTATCCGTGTAGAAGCCCATTATATTTTTTAAAATTTATCCCAAAAGCTTAATGTTTGTTGATGCTATTGTAAATGAAATTAAAAAAAATCTCTTCCAGTTATTTATTGCTATTATATATAGACTTGATTCTTACATATTGGCCCTGTGTCTCTCACCTTGTCCAATTTACTGATTCTGGCATTTGTTTGAAGATTCTTATTTTTTAGTATATGTGCTGCCGAAGAGAGTACTTGTTTGAACATTCTTGAGGATTTTATAGAATGTAATCGTTCTGTGAATAAAGACAGTTTTATTCTTTGCAATATTTAAGTATGCATGTATATATGTATTTTTCCTACCTTGTTGCATTGGCTAAGACCTTCAGTACCTTGCTGAAATGGAAGTAGTGAGAACAGATACCCTTGCCTTTTTCTTGAACTCAGAGGAATGTATTCAGTTTCTCGTCACTGAGTGCAATGTTAATTGTCAGTTTTGCATAGATGTCCTTACTGGTTGAGAAGATTTCCTTCTGTTGCTGGTTTGAGAGTTTTATGACAAAGGGTGTTGAATTTTGTCAAATACTTTTTCTGCATATGTTGAGGTTATCGTGATTTTTCTTTTTCTTCCCATTAATGTGGCAAATTCTATTGAATTTTGAATGTTAAACCAAATATTGTGATTAGGATAAACTCCACTTGGTCCTGCTATATTATTCTTTTTATATATTCTTGAACTTAATTTTCTGTTTTCTTAAGAATTTTTGGGTATCTGTTTTTGAGGGACATTGGGTCTCTAATTTCTTTCTTTCTTTCTTTCTTTCTTTTTTTTTTTTTTTTTTTGGAGGTGGGCGAAATGTCTCTGGTTTTGGTAGCAGGGTTGTGCTGGCCTCACAAAATGAATAGTCTGGTACCAGTACCAGTTACTTTGTCATGACAGCAGCTAAGTTCTAGTTTTTGTATTTTAAGTGCATAAAGTAATGGCTGTTAGGTAAAAGAGGAGAAATTCTTTTACTGATGAGCTAAGAATTTCTGCTTATTAATGTATGAAACATCTATAGAAGAGTATATTTGTTCTATATGAAGTAATGCATCAAAGATGTCAAAATATTTTATCTTAAGTAGGATAAACAACTCACACCCTCCCATATGCTAAGTTTATATTTTATTAACAAAATATCTTTTATCACTGAGGGAATGAATTATCTGATTGTCATTCCTTTGTAATTTACAGAATATTCAATTAATAGTTTTATTATGTGCTGGTATTTGGGACTTTTTTTTCCTCTTTCTCCTCTTTTAGTTGTATTTCCCCCACATAAAAGTTCATGTTTGTTAAATTGGCCAGTGTTTTCACCTGTTGAGTTATTTTGGATTAAGTTGGTCACGTGTGCTCAAAATACAGACTTTTTCATCTGTATTGGGGGCATTGTCGGTTGCCATTATTGCTAAGGTTTCTGTTTTGGGGAGTCTTCTGTTCAAAAAGGATTATCGATTCTGTCCTAGTCCATGTAGAATCGAATTAGAAGAAATCAAGTCATCAGTTTTGGGGAAGCAGAAATCTGGTGTTAAGTCAGCAGTGCGTGAGCAGTCTTCCCAGTTGCCATAATGAGGGTGCATCTGGGAAAAGTACAGGGATAAAGGGAATCCTTAGGGCAGGGTTCTGGGGCCTGCCGTGATACTTTAGGAAGCACGCCAGCTTCCGCATCTCTGTCTTCAGAGGACACGCTTAGACACCCCTTCCTGCCGTGTTCAGCGGCACTTACTGTGCTCCTCTTGAGCCCCTCACCTCTAGAGGATGGCATCTCTGGGGAGTCCTGTCCCCCTGTGATTTAGAAGGATCTTCTCCCGTATTCTCTTTCCAAGAGTCCAGGGAAGGGGTGTTAGAACTCCCTTATAAGCAGGGACCCATGAGATTGCTTGGAGCACCTGGTGGCCTCTGCTTGACAGATGTCCACGTGGATGGTGGACCTCGTCGCATGACGCCCGTGGGGCAGTGTGCACGTTCTCCAGTGCCACGGGCCTGACCTTGGTGCTGCTCCCCGTAGCAGCCCCACTTGTTCTTCTGGGGAATCCTTCCCACAGGGTGTTGGAATTGGAGACCATTCCTATGTTTGCATGGAATATTCCCCAAGCACGAAATGTCCCTCCTTGCCCTCATTCTTGGGAACGAGGCTTATTTCATCCAGCCCCTCTTTAGGAAGCCTTCCCTAACCAACTTCGCAAGCCCCCAATTCCTTTTTTTTTTTTTTTTTTTTTTAAGATTTTTTTTATTTATTTGACAGAGATCACAAGTAGGCAGAGAGGCAGGCAGAGAGAGAGGAAAGGAAGCAGGCTCCCTGCTGAGCAGAGAGCCTGACGCAGGGCTCGATCCCAGGATTCTGGGATCATGACCCGAGCCGAAGGCAGAGGCTTTAACCCACTGAGCCACCCAGGTGCCCCTCAAGCTCCCCAGTTCCTTAAGGGAGGATTTATTCCGTGTATGTTTAACATGGAACATGTGGAACTGAATTGAGAGGACGAGGTTTACATCAGCAGATACAGACTAGATCTGATTTTTTAAAAGAAAGCAACACAAAATGGGAGGCATTTTATTTTTTTACTTGACATGCTCAGCTAGGTTTTAGTTGTTTGGAAATCATGAAAAAATGTTTCTGTAGTACGCAATGGGAAGCGAAAGTTTGCAATAAACCAGAGAATTTAGGTTGTAAAGAATGTCCTAGCACATCATTTATGCTAAAAGACACAAAGTTAAACTCTCTGGGGTCTTGATGTCTCAGGCTCAACCACCTGGATATTGCCTTATTTCCTTTACTCTCAGATATATAGTGAGATTTTTTTCTCCTGAGGTCCCTTCCTGTCATTAATGAATTCTTCCTGCTGCACCCACTGTCTGAATTTTTGTTCTTTTTCCCTGTTGGTGTCTGTACCTCAGGTCTTTTTTTTTTTTTTTTTTTTTTTTAATTGAGGCTCCTCTGCCAGTTGTTTTTAGGGTCGTGGTGTCCAAGACCTCCCAGGACCAGATCGCGGATTATGTCCTCTTGAGCAAGCCAGTCTCCCTGTGTCTTCCTTCTGTCCCTTTTTAAAGAAGAACTACAAAGTTTGTCTTGCAGGGTGGTTGTTAGAACTTGAGAAGATGTGTGTCCCGTGCCTGGTACATGACAGGGACTCTGATGGTAGCTAAGTGGGTGTCTTTTTCCTCCACCCCAGGCCTTGATTTGTCCCCGTGCATCACAGGTGCTCAGTGAGCGCCCTCCCCGTGGGTCATCACCCTTCCAAGCAGGGTGACCTTAATCGTCAGTAGCCAAGGGGAGACGAGTGTCCTTAAATGCAGGTTGGCTCAGCTGTTGCAAAGGTGTGTGTCATGCTGGTTACCCAGTTGTAGGTGTGACACAAGACACTAGTCCCACGGTGACAACATCTGTTGGTGTGACACCTAAGAGGCAGGGCCAGAAGAAGTCAGCCTTACTCTTCATTGTGTGTGGACATTGAAGGCTATGTAATTAAGGGAGCCAGAGAACATGGCGAGGACAGAGGACGCTTTCCAAGGAGGTGGGACTTCCACCGCAGCAGTGGTCCTTAATGGGGTGCATTCTGCTCCAGGCACTGTCCCCAGTAGTCGCCACTATATCACAGGGCCGAGGAGTCACCTGGGGTCCCAGAGGCTGTATCAAGGTGGGGGAGTACGGGGTGGAGAGCAGTCGGCATTTCAGGGTAGGGGAAGAGCACGAAGAGATGGGTAAGGATAAATTTTAAGCACTTTGTGGTGACACCAAAATTTTATCGCCTCTCTCTTTAGGAGTTTGTGATCATATCGTTGAATTGACTGGTGCATGGATGTTGCTTTTCTGCTTTTGGTCATTGTTTTTGAAAAGCCTTTACATGGATTGGATTTTATATGCTTAATTTTGAGGCCAATCACTTCGACAGCCAGGAGGAACTGGAGAGGCAGTGAGTGTCCTGAACAGAATGTAGCAGGCTTAGATGCGGTTCCCTTTCCTGCTCTTACCTGGCCGTGTGACCTTGGGTCTGGCAATGCCGCATCACTGAAGGGGAGGTGTTGACCCTGTATCTGGCTCGGCTGTCTGGCTCCATGGCCTTTTCTCTGTGACTGTTGATGGAACACGTTCTGCGGGGGTGGTTTTCGTCCCCTGGTCCGCACAGCCAGGGAGTGAGGGTGGCTGACATGGAGCCCGAGAACTTTGCCCTCCGACCTGGGCTCTTGACTAGGTCAGACTTCTTTGATGTCTTAGCTGTGCCCCTCTTGAGGTCTCTCTGAATTGTGAATATATCTGCACTTCCCATCCTGTTTTTCTTTTTGTCTTGGCTTCAGAGAAGCTTGGAGCTAAATTTATAGTATAGTTGCTGGGTTGGCCAGGATTTTAAATATGTATTTTTTTTTTACTTGATGTGATTTTTTTTTTCCTCTTGGTCCTCTTGTTTCTGTGTCCTTTCTTGCATTATCACCTTAAATTCTTTTGAAAAGTAGGTCAGGTATGCATTGAAAAATGATTTCTGAGGGAGGAGGGCCATCAGACAAAGGGAAAAGAGATTTGGGTGACTTTGGTCCATGTTGGGGATAGAGCTTGTCTTTAAACTCCCTTTTTTATGTTATTCACTACCAAGTGGTCTAGACAGCACATCTTACTGTCCTCTCATGTGAGGTGAGCATCCGGGGGGAAGGCGTGCTTCATAAAAATCGGTTTTCTGGATGAAGCTTCTCCTTGGGCAGCCTGCAGTTCTGACCTTGTAGGCAGACCTGGGAGCCCCTGAGGTTGTGGGGCCCACCGCCCGTTCCTTGTCAGGGTCTGAGACTTCTCCTCATGGGGTCCCAAGGCCCCTTAGGCTGGGGGTGCAGGGGTGGGGTGGGGTGGCCCCCTCACCAGAGCCGCTGCGGGCTAGTCCTCCTTGGATATGGAAGGAAGCCTGGCGTTTAGAAGTAGCTTTTATTCGCTGGGGACTGGGCACTGACCTAGGTGCTGTATTTTTCGACACTCCATGATGGCAGTGGAGTTGTTGGTAATCACAAGTACAACACATTTCAGAGGAATGCTCTTGAAAAGACTGCTCGTGGCAGATGTGTGCAGCTCTAGTAGAGGAATGGAGGATGTGGGTTACCTTGGGGCAACGTAGGGAGCACAGTTCCCCTCTCCAGGTTGTGTTCAGCGCGCGTCAGAGTCCTTTGGGACACATCTTCGCAGTCATTCCAGATACCTGGGTTTGTAAAGACAGTGTGTCAGATCACTCAGCTTTTGGTGTGCCCCTCCCCCCACCCCCCCAGAGATGCCAGAGTTATTTGCAGAAATGATGTGGGAGGGGGTGGAGTGTGTAGGCTGGCCATGCTTACCCACCCCACCCCCCACTCCCCAATGTGGCTATTCCCTTCTGTAATTCAACTGATTGCTTTTCTTTCCAAATTGCTGGCTTAAGCTTTATCTTACCTAATTTTATCTCCTCCAGCCTCGTACAACCGGAGCATCATTAGGGCCTATGCTCATTCTGTCCCTTCCACTTTTCCTGTGCTCCCTCTGCGTCCCCAGGGGATAGGGACTGGATTTGCATCATCTTCATTTTCTGGCACTGGGAGGTGGCTGGGCTGGCGAGGGCTTTTCAGCCTCTGGAACCTCTCCTTCCTGCTTCCCCCTTGTCATTGTGTCTCATGAACATCTTTTGCTTCCTCTAGGACCTGGTCCCGCCTCCTCTTTCCTCCTCTCTCTCAACCTTGTTTCTTTTGACCCATGTCCTTCCCACCCCTGTCTGCCCTTCTACCGGCCGCCTGGCTCTCCTTACCTTCTGTCAGATTGACAGGCTCAGTCTTTCTTTTTACTCCAAGCATCTGTTCCTCTGAATCGTGAACTGCAGTTGGTAGAATTAAATATGTATTGTGTTTATTTTAATATCAACATGTCTCTTCATGCACATACTAGTAAGGGACTTGGCTGTCAGCGGGGACCAGACCACCGTCTGCAAATGTCCGCTCCTGCCAGCCCCTCCCCTTGGGACGCTGGTTATGACCCTCATCGGTTCTCTCTCTCTGTGTCTGTCCCTTTGCTGTGTGCACATCTCTGTGTTCTGTCTTTGAGACACACAGAGCTCAGATAGGCTGGCCCATTTTTCTCCCCATAAATCTGTTTGGAAACACACACACACACACACACACACACACACACGGCGAGTGAGGAGGTACGAAAAGGGCTCAGTCAAGAGGCTGCACAGGAGAACCCATAGAGAACTAGCATTTCAGGCCCCCATCTCTATGATCCTTTGACTAGGTCCTGTGCTAGGACAGCCTTGTGTTTGGAACATGGAGTCTGAGCACCCTCCCCTGAGTATTTTGCTGATGCAAAGGAGGGAAGGAGGGAGCAATCCCAGCCTTGCCTCCCTCCCTCGCCTGTGGTCCCTAGTGGTACCCCCTCCCCAAATGGCAGGGAAACCAGCCCCGCTGTGAGGCATCTGTGAGGCATCTGAGCGAAGGGCCAGGAGCCAGAGGGCGCTGCATCAGAATAGATAATGTATTTTCTTGTCACTCCTGTTTCAAGGTAAATAAAAATCTATCTTTGGTTTAGAATTCTTGCCTCCCAGCCTGTGGGGGAATATTGACTGACAAGCATTACCTCCCATGTAGAACAGGCTGGCATGCCGGGCTGTAAATGTTGGGTATATCTTCTTAATGTTTTCCACAGAGTGGAATTAGAACACATTGTTTCTTCTGAGGTTATAAAAAGCAAACAAGGATCCCCTTCCTCCCCAACTAACGGAAAGTAAATGAATACTTGAAATCCTGTCTTATCAGCCATAAAACTTCGATGAGAGCTGGGGCAGATGTACCAGGAGATCATGATCTATCTGGGACCACAGATTTCTATTCCTTTTCTGGAAAAGAAAAACTGCATTTAGACGTTGACAATTCAGTTAAATTTTGCAGGCTATCAAACACAAAGGATACCGGATTAAGTCTCCAGAGTTTCAAGTTTTAGCTCAGGGAGAGGCAAGGCACTTCAGCTCCCCGGGCTCTGGTTTCCTTGGCTCTCCAAGTGGAATAAAAATTCCTGCCTCACAGGTGGCGGCAACAATGAAGTGAGAAATTTGTGCCAAGCCCAGAATATGTATTAATAAATATTAGTAACTGATAAGCCCTTTGATGAGCCCACTGAAGTCCTGGGGGTGTGTGTGTGGGGTTTTTTTGCTTTTTGTTTTTTGTTTTGTTTTGTTTTGCTCTCATTTGTTGATTTCATTTTGTTGTGATACATGGTAACATAGGCTGTTCGTGCCTTTGTGGACACCTGCACTTTGACCATCTTAACTCTACTGTTGTCATGAATTTTTGAAAGGACCATGACTTCAAAAAAGACTGCAGGAATTTTGAATTTCCTTTTTTCTTTGCAAAAGATTTTGAAGCTTAAGTCATGTAATTAATAACAGGGGAGGTTAAGAGTCAAAGATTTTTCTCTTAGCTGGTCGTTTTTCAAGCTGAACTTGGCATGGGTTGAAGCAAATCCATGTCGTCTTGACCATTCACTTTTTTTTTTTTTTTTAAGCTGAGAAAATAGATTCTATCTCTAATGAAGTAATTGTGAACAGTCCTATTAACATATGGTACTGATTTTTCACAGAAGCATTGTTGAAATGCTTGGAAACTACCAGGTTAAAAGTTGTAAAAATAGCCAACACTCCTTAGAGTGCAGATGGTATCTGCAGACTTGAGGGTCCAAATGGCATGAGAATTGTCTAGAGCAGGGGTCAGCAAACCATGACTCCTGGGCCAAACCCAGCCTGCTGCCTGTTTTTGCGTGGCCTGTGGATGAACGATGGCATTTCCCATGAAAAAATGGTTAAAAGAGAATCCAAAGAATAACACTATTCCGTGACATGTAGAAATTATATAAAATTCACGTTGGTGTCCATAAGTAAGGTTTCATTGGAACACAGCCACACTAATTTGTTGACGTATCATCTAAGGCTGCCTTTGTACTATAATGGCAAAATTGAGTACTTGCCTAAAATACTTATTGGCTGGAAATACGCATAAAGAGATTTGCTGGTCCCGGGTCTAGATAGTGGAGAATTTTAGTTCTAATACTTATTCACTGATCTGTGGGTTCTTTTCGATGTTCAGCTTTTGACCGTAGGGTTTTTTTTTTTTTTTTTTTTTTTTACTTTTATTTCCTATTAATAAAAGTATGAAGAAGACCAGGCATGACCCCTTAATGCCACTATGCAGACTACCCTGTTCAACATTTTTGATGGCAAAAAATAAAAATGCTTACAGTAAATCATTTCTCAAACAAGTTAAGAAAGATATAAAAACCTATTCCTGCATTTTCCCTACCCCAATTCCTCTATCCGAAGGTAGCACTGTTAATAATTTAACATTCCAGGGTGCCTGGGTGGCTCAGTGAGTTAAAGCCTCTGTCTTCGGCTCAGGTCATGATCTCAGAAGTCCTGGGATCGAGCCTCACATCGGGCTCTCTGCTCAGCAGGGAGCCTGCTTCCTCCTCTCTCTCTGCCTGCTTCTCTGCCTACTTGTAATCTCTGTCAAATAAATAAAATCTTAAAAAAAAAAAAA
>NW_019154094.1:11259652-11300914 GCF_002288905.1 Enhydra lutris kenyoni
TGTAATCTCTGTCAAATAAATAAAATCTTAAAAAAAAAAAAAACTTTTAAAATAATTTAACATTCCAAACATTTGCGGCGGGGGGGTACTATTCAGAATATATGTGTGTATTCTTTTTTTTTTTTTAATTTTTTTATTTTTTAAGATTTTTTATTTATTTATTTGTCAGAGAGAGAGAGAGGGAGAGCAAGAGCAAGCACAGGCAGACAGAATGGCAGGCAGAGGCAGAGGGAGAAGCAGGCTCCCTGATGAGCAAGGAGCCCAATGTGGGACTCGATCCCAGGACGCTGGGATCATGACCCGAGCCGAAGGCAGCTGCTTAACCAACTGAGCCACCCAGGCGTCCCATATGTGTGTATTCTTTTTTAAAAAGCTTCACTTAGCATGTTTAATCTACTGTAAACACACTTCTTAATTATTTAACCTTTTATTATGAAGTTTCAAAGGTATATGTGATAAGACAAGAAAGTGTAATGAATGAACCCCATGAACCCATCATTCAGCTCCAACCTTTCAAATCATGGCCGAATCTTGTTTCTTTTATGGAATTCACTTCCCACAATGAAGCAAAGCCCAGTTACTTCATTTCGTCTGTAAAGATTTCTGTACATATCTCTAAAAGATTATGATTTTTTTAAAAGATTTTATTTATTTGAGAGAGAGAGTGAACATGAGTAGAGGGGAGGGGCAGAGGGAGAAGGAGAAGCAGTTTCCCTACTGTGTAAGGAACCCAATGCAGGACTCGATCCCAGGACCCGGAGATCGTGACCTGAGCGGAAGGCTCAGATTGTTAGAAAACAATCGCAGACCATTAACATACATAAAAAACAAAACAAAACACCAGAACAAGCATTAATACCTTAATGTAAGTTCAAACACTGAGTATTACTTTGTTGTTGTTTTTATCCCTCTCATTTATCTTTCAAATAATTTCTTTTACTTTTTGAGTCAGGATCTGGATAAGGTTCATGCAGGGTGATTGGTAAACCTGTATGTTCCCTCTCAACCTCTCTTTTTTCTTCCGACTTGGCACTTACCGTCCAAAGAAAAGAGGTCATTTCTTCTGTCCTGTTTCACATCCCTTGTAGTTATGTTTAATGGTCCCTCTGTCCTCTGATTAGCTAGTTGGATCTGAAGCCTGGGTCGCATTTAAGATTCATTTTATTTTTATTTTTAGCGAGGCTACTTTGTAGATGATGTCAGATCCTTCCAATAGGGGGCACTTAACATCTGGTTGCCTCTGTGTGATGTTAGCGCTGGTTGGTGTTTATCGTGCATGTCCAGTCATTCAGTATGGGTTGTAAAATGGTAGTTCTGTTCCAGTTCTGTCACTGCTTTGCCATTTATCAGCAGAAATACTTGATTTTTCTTATATTATTCCTGAAAGCATTGGTGTATTAGCATCCTTTAACAATGCCTTTTTTGTTGTAATTGAAAAAAAAATTATGAAAAAAAATATTTACTGTGTTCCATTGAAGTTCATGATGCTCAAAGTGTCCCTGTTTTGGCCATTTTTAGCCCTTTCAGGTTGGTCCCTGAGTGTTTTTACCATGAGCACAGTAGTTTTGATAGCTTTCTTTGTATGTGGTGTGACAGGATGTTTTGTATTCATCCTATAATGTTTGGCCCTAGATCTAGAATTGACCATTTCTACAAGGAGTCAGCCCTGTTTCTTTTTATCTGTGAAATTGTATTTCAACAATAACATCAAGGTTCGAAGGTGCATGTCTATAAACAGAATTTTCATAGTAAAAAACACACATAGAAAATACAGCACTTATGTAACCACCCCTTCCGTGTCAAGAAGTAGAACATGGCAGAAGCTCGTAAGTATCCTAGTGGATCCCTTTGTGGCCGTCCTCCCTTTCTTCCCCTCAAAGTAACCACTGTCCTGACTTTTATGGGAGTCACTTCCTTATTCTTTTTTATCGATTATGTACACATCCCTAAGCAAATAGAGCTTGGTTTAGTCTGCTTCTGCATTTTTATGCAGATGGGTCATTTTGCATGAATTCTTTTGTATCTTCTTCTATTCAATATTGTAAGATCCATTTGTTTTCATTTTCTTTGCAGTATGGTATTCCATGGGGTGAATGAACAGACCACAGTTTATTCTCTTACTGATGTCCGTTTGAGTTGTTTCTGGTTTCGAGCGGTTTAAAAAATGCTGAGACTATTTTGTATGTGTTTTCCGGTGTGCGTGGGCGATCATTTCTGAAGGATATATCTAGAAGTAGAATTGTGGGGTCAAAAGGTGTATTCCCCCCCCCCCCCAGAGTTTAATCAACTGATACTCTCCCCAGCACTGAGTGTTCTCTTGCCTCACATCCTTGCCCACATCTGGGATGGTCAGACTTTTACCCTTCCTGCCAGTCTGTTGATTCAACATGGTATCTCTCAGTGACTTTTGTTCCCTGTTTTCCTGATTACCAGTGAGGTTAAACATCTTTTTATATGTTCAATCGATTATTTGGATTTCTTTCTTTGTGAAGTCTCTGTTCAAGTATTTGGCTCATTTTCCCCCTGAGTTGTTGTTTTTTCTTTCCTATTGAGTTATAGGCACTTTATATGTATTGGATACAGATTCTTACGGGCTGTGTGTTGTGAATGTCTCCTCCCATTCTGTGGCTTTTCACATTCTTTATGGTGCCTTTAGATTAGCACAAGTTCTCATGCCCCTTAGGTCTTATTTTAGGAAGTCTTTCTCAGCCCTGAAATAGGTTAGGACATATAATATAGATACCAAATAGTTTATCTCACAGAAGAGTCTATAGTTGAATATACATCCTAAAGGACAGGAAGGCAAGCAAATGCTTAAGGGTGCTACCACGTGAGCACAGAGAAGCCTCTTCTGATGGCCGCCATGTTCTTTTTGACAACTAATTTCAGTGTGCTTGGGGTTCCTGAGTAATCCTCTCCCAAGAAGGAACTCTTACCAGCCTTTGGATATTCAATTTTATTCAAATTAAAATGCATTTCCTACCTCTTGTTTTAGTAATTCTTCAAGTATAGCTCTTTCTTTCCCAATATTTCCTGAGCACCTTCTTTCCAGGGAATAGTTGATGCTGTGAAGGAGGTGGAGGGTTGGTGACGAGAGTACTGTTGGTCCTGAGGCAGTTTACCAGAAACGGACTTTGACCATGAACTGGGTTTAACTCTCTTCAGGACATCATTGAAATCCAAACAGCTGAGCCAGTCACCAAATACCACATATTGGATAATTCCATTAACATGAAAGTCCAAAATAGGGAGGCCTATAGGGACAGATATTAGATGAGTGGTTGCTTAGGGCGAGGAGCTGGGGGGATTCTGGGATGATCCCTAAAGGGTACAAAGCTTCTTTCTGAAGCGATGAAATGTTCTAAAACTGACTGTGGTGAGGGACGCACATAGCTGTGAATATACTAAAACCCATTGAATCGTATACTTTAAATGGGTGAATTGTATGGGAATTCAATGAAGTTGTTAATTTTTTTAAATTTTTTACCTTTTTTAAGTGCAGCTGTTTTTCCTTGGTTGGCTCAGTGAGGTTTTCCCTGTAAGTTCCATGGTTACTGAAAAGAATGGGTGATACCGAATTCCCAGGTTTGATGTCCATGAACTAGCTGGTTTACCGGCCAACAGATAGGAAAGGAGCTGTGTGATTTCTTTCTTTACTCCATGACTCAGTGTTGTTCAGAGGCTCTTTATTTTTTTTTTTTTTTTAGATTTTTTTTATTAAAGTATAATTAGCATACTGTGTTATATTAGTTTCAAGTGTACATTGTAGTGATTCAACAATTGTTTACATTACTCAGTGCTCATCCCAGTAAGTGTACTCTTAATCCTCCCTCCACCCCCCAACCCTGCAACCACCAGTCCTCCATAGCTATGAGTCTGTATTTTGTTTTTGTTTTTGTTTTTTTTGTATTTCCTTTTTGTTCAGAAACGGCTCTTTCAGGTAGAGGTCAACATTCTTTTTTTTTTTTTTTTTAATTTAAATTTTAGTTAAACATATAGTGCAATATTGGTTTCTGGAGTAGAATCCAGTGATTCATGACTTACAAACATCCCCAGTGCTTATCACAAGTGCTCTCTTTAATACCCATTACCCATCTAGCCCATCCCTCACGCAGTTCCCTCTGTCAACCCTCAGTTTGTTCTCTGTTGTTAAGAGTCTCTTCTGGTTTATTTACCTCTCTTTCTTTTT
This sequence comes from Enhydra lutris kenyoni, assembly GCF_002288905.1. Classification (NCBI taxonomy): domain Eukaryota; kingdom Metazoa; phylum Chordata; class Mammalia; order Carnivora; family Mustelidae; genus Enhydra; species Enhydra lutris. The sequence goes on from NW_019154094.1 coordinate 11,263,842, forward strand.
CTTTCTCCCCTTCCCATGGGTTCATCTTTTTTTTTTTTTTTTTCTTAAATTCCACATGAGTGAGATGATATGGTATTTGTCTTGTTCTGACTGACTTATTTCACTTAGCATAATACACTCTAGCTCCAGTAGTGTCCTTACAAATGGCAAGATTTCATTCCTTTTGGTAGCTGAGTAATATTCATATATATATATATATATATATATGAATATGTATACACACACACACACACGGTGTATATATAATGTATATATTATGTACAGTGCATACAATGTATAATATATATATATACCACATCTTCTTTATCCATTCATCAGTTGATGGGAATTTGGGCTTTCTCCATGGATTGGCTAACTGTAGATAATGCCGCTGTAGTCATTGGGGTGCATGTACACCTTTGAACCTATATTTTTGGATAAATACAGGTATTTATCTACTAGGTATTTATCTTTGGATAAATACCTAGTAGTGCAATTGCTGGGTCATAGAATAGTTCTATTTTTAACTTTTTGAGGAACCTCCATACTGTTTTCCAGAGTGGCTGCACCAGTTTGCGTTCCCACCAACAGTGTAAGAGGGTTCCCCTTTCACCACATCCTCGCCAACACCTCTTGTTTCCTGAGTTAATTTTAGCCCTTCTGACTGGTGTGAGGTGGTATCTCATTGTGGCTTTGACTTGTCTTTCCCTGATGATGAGCGATACTGAGCCTCCTTTCATGTCTCTTAGCCATCTGGAAGTGTTTGGAAAAGTATCTATTCATGTCTTCTGGCCACTTCATTGAATTATTTGGTTTTTGGGTATAGAGTTTGATAAATTCTTTATAGATCTTGGATACTAACCCTTTATCAGATCTGTCTTTTAGTTTTGTTGATTGTTTCCTTTGCTGTGTGAAGCTTTTCAAAAAATTTCTCTAGATATATTTTTTAAAAGATTTATTTGACAGAGAGAGAGAGAGAGCGCGTGTGAGCATGAGAGCAGGTGAGCTGGGGGAGGGGTAGAGGGAGAGGGAGAAAGAGAGAATCCTTAAGCAGACTTCCCACCAAGGGCCCATCCCAAGACCCCAGGATCATGACCTGAGCTGAAATCAAGAGCCAGCTGCTCAACTGACTGTACTGCCCAGGTGCCCCCAGAAACTTTCTGTTGATGAGGTCCTCCTGATAGCTCACTTCTGCTTTTGTTGTGCTTGCCTCCAGTGCGTGTCTAGCAAGAAGGCGCTGTGGCTGAGGTCAAAGAGGTGGCTGCCTGTATTCTCTAGGATTTTGATGGATTCCTTTCTCACACCGAGGTCTTTCATCCATTTGGAGTATATTTTTGTGTGTGGTGTAAGAATGTGGTCCAGTTTCATTCTTCTGCATGTGACTGTCCAGTTTTCCCAACACCATTTGTTGAAGAGATGGTCTTTTTTTCCATTGGACATTCTTTCCTACTTTGTTGAAGATTAGTTGACCATAGAGTTTTGGGTCCATATCTGGGCTCTCTATTCTGTTCCCATTGATCTATGTGTCTGTTTTTGTGCCAGTACCATACTGTCTTGATGATGACAGCTTCGTAATAGAGCTTGAAGTCTGGAAATGTGATGCCTTTAGCTTTTTGTTTTTCAAGAGTGCTTTGGCTATTCAGGGTCTTTTGTGATTCCATACAAATTTTAGGACTGTTCTAGCTCTGTGAGAAATGCTGGTGGTATTTTGATCAGGATTGCTTTAAATGTGTAGATTGCTCTGGTTAGGATAGACATTTTAACAGTACTGGTTCTTCCAATCCATGAGCATAGAGTGCTTTTCCATTTCTTTGTGTCCTCATTTCTTTCATAAGTGTTCTATAGTTTTCAGAGTATAGATCTCTTTGCCTCTTTGGTTACGTTTATTCCTGGGTATCTTATGGTTTCTGGTACAATTGCAAGTGGGATTTATTCCTTGATTTCTCTTTCTGCTGCTTCATTATTGGTGTATAGAAATGCAACAGATTTCTGCACATTATCATTAATATGAACTTTAAATGCTATCCCCAATTTCTCAGTAAACCTTTTCTGTTGCCCAGGGTGTGTGGAGGTAAAGAACTTCATTGCCTGCAGTTGAGTTAGTATTTGTCATTCCCCAAATGTGCAGGATTCAGGGTCCTCTCATTGGATAGGTGAAGGGTATATAACCAGGAATTGATGTGTATATATTAGGTCTTAATGCCTGCCTGTTCTTATGTAAGAACTCTGGGATTGCCCAGGAATCTAGTACCTGCCTGAGACCTGTGAATAATAACTGTCCTAATAATAGCTAACACTTATTGATTGTTTATGATATGCTAGGCTTGCACATTTAAAAATTGTTATAAAAGCAGGAAAAATGTCTGAGAGGTTCTCATCGGTAAGTGATGAAGGCCCTCCTCATTTCACGGGTGAGGAAGCAGAGATTCAGAGAGGTTAGGTTTCTTGCCCAACATCACATAAGGGGTCGATTCACACCCAGATCCATCCATACTTTCTCTTGTCAGGGAAGAGGAGGCAAGGAATCCGTATCATTTTTATGACCCAGATAATACAAATTAAAAGACAAGGAAAAGCACAAAGAAGAAAATAAAAAGTCACCCATAACTCTACCACTTGGGCATGCCCATTGTTACTATTTCTGTGTATTTTCTTCTAATCTGTTTTTATGCTTTCTGATTAATTTATACATCCATCAAAACTCAGCCCATCGTTGAAGGCTGTTGCTAATTCATTAAAGGACCTTGGATCGGACGAGTCATAAATCAGGATGTTTCGTGGGCTGGAGGACTGGTGGGCGGGGGAAGACCCAGACCTGACAAATTCATACGATGGTCCAGCCAGAAAAGGTCTTACTTGTTCCAAAGTGTCCTTCTAGTCTTTCTCCATTCCCCCAAATGGTGGACTGTCTCTCCTGGGAAACATTTAAGGAAAAAGCTCTACAAAGGGGCCACCTTCTGCAGCCCATACAGAAAGGACCCTATGGAAAAGTGAGGGCAGACTGGCACTGCTTTGAGATTGCCTGGATGTGAGAGGTGGAGGTGTGGGGCAGGATCTGGCTGGAGGCTTCCTGAGACAGATGGGACTGCGGCTGGCTTTCAGCCAGTTGAAAACCTGCAAATCTGAGAGTGAAAGTTCTGTGTACTATGAAAAGGTTGTGAGAGCCTCCAGTCCTGGGAGGATCTAGGTGAGGGGGAAAAATCAGATGGGACTTTGCCCGATGAGTCACCTGTCATTTGCCTGGTGATTGGTGGGGGTCACGGGTGGTTGTGCCCACTCCCAGTGCAGGGGTTTGGCAGGAAGGGACGGATGAGAGCTTCCTTTCTGAATTGATATCAAAAGAATAGTTGCATCTGTGAACTGAGCTGCATCTCCTGTGTGTGTAGCTGTGAGGGGCTGGGTAGTGGATGGAGACGTTGGAAGGGAGCCGGGTGTCAGTATGGTTAAAGGGTCTGATCCTGGTGTTCCACAGTAACTGTTCTGATCTCAGCAGTGCTGCCTTTGAATATGTGATCTGGCAGAATGCTCAGTCTCTGGTTTGTAGAATGTGGGGCCACCCACGGCACCTGCCTCACTAGTTCCCAGGTTCACGAGAGGGCAAAGTGAGATAAGGCACAAAACCATGTAGCCCAGTGCCTGGCATGCAGTAAGGGCTCAGTAAAAATGAGCTGATGGTTCGTAATTCCACAGAAGGGGGAGAGATGGACATGAAGGTTGGAAAATTACAGATTCTTCCCTTTGTGTTCACAAAAAACCATGCTGTGAGTCCTTAGGCAAATCACTTTAATGTTTTGGGCCTTAGTTTCCTCAATAGTAAGATGCCGGGTGGTTCTAAAAATGATCTTAGATTCAACCCATGATTACAATTCTATGAGTCTGTAGTACTTTTTTATTTTTGTTTTAACATTCATAGTTACAAATTTTTTTTTCCCCTGGGGATAAGTTTTAAGACCTATTCTCTTAGTGACTTTCAAATAAGCAGTGCTGTATTATTAACTAATGTTGTCATGCTATCATTATATCCCCAGGACTTATTTTTTTTTACAACTGGAAATTTGTACCTTTTGACCTCTACCCATTTTGCCCACCTACGCCCTCAACATACAATTGTGTAAAAGCGTGTCTTAGTTGAATGCAAAGTTCTTAGAGTATTTCCTTGTATGTACCTCCCCATGACATTGACAAGGTGATGACTATTCCTGCCATCTTCTGCAGACCTTGTTCCCCCAAGAACTCAGAGATTTTGAGAGAGAGAGCATTTTCTAGAAAGTTAAGGCTAGGTTCCTTTAACGTGAACTTTTTAAAAAAACATGGATGCACCTTGATGGTTTTTTGACCTTGTCTTCAAACAGAGCCAGAGAGGGGTTCTTGGAGAGGTTGGGTGAGGGTTTCAGGAGGAGGGACTCCCTGGAGCTTCAGGCTAGGACTGTCCTTAGCAGAGCAGTGACTTAAGAGGCTTCTGGCTGCTCAGAGGTCATGCTGGTATTCTTCAGAGATGAAAACAAAATATCGTGGAGGGGGGAGGTCAAGGACAAGTGGAAGGGCCTGTAAAGACTGACCTCAAAAATCCCTGGTTATTACCATGTAAAAATTCGATTTGTTTGATGCAATTAGTCAAATCTGGACACTTTATTCTTATTCTCAAAGCAGATGGGATTCAGCACGGATGATAAAGCCGCGTTGGGGGCCAGGGGCAGGGAGGAGGCCCTCTGGCAAGAGTGGAAAGGCCAGATTGTTTCTGTTGTGTGCCCTGATGTAATTCTTTTTCTCATGCCCTCTTGGTTTATTGCTTTCCATTTCACACACCCTTCTTGTAAAGCAATTACAGAAGCGGGGAGAAACAGGCAGAAGCAGTGGGAATTCGTGCGTCTGGATAGCGGGCTTCCGCACCCAGGGCTTCGGCTGACGGAGTGTGCTGTGTGCAAGTATGGGAAGAGGAGAGGTTCCTTCCGAGAGGAGTGACCGTGGCCACCAGGGGTCATGACTATTGCATCCTGGTCTGCTTTGGCCTGTCCTGCCAGCACCTGAGTCCCTTCTAAGCTGTCTCCTGGCTGCATGGGGACAGAGGCTGCCATGGAAGTGGGGAGCTTGTAATTTAGCTGTTAGCACTGCTCAGCCAGGGAAGGTCCAGCTTCGGCTGCCCCCTCCGGTACTGGAAGGGAGATGCAGATCCGGGGGAACCTGCTTCAGGATTTGGAGTCGGGTTGACACCAGGAGTCCCTAGAGGAGTGGGTCAGGACTTGAGGTGCGGGTTCCTCAAACCAAACCGTGTCCGTCCCTGATGTGCAGGCCCGGAATATTTTCTTATTTCGTGGTCAAGGCGCAGTTTCAGTTCTGTCCTTGGTTTTGTGTTTCAGAGCACCTTTTGGCTCAGCCTGCTGGTGATGGTCTGCTCACAACCATAATTTAGCCCTTGAAAGGCCATGAGAGCCAGGATTTGGCAGGCAGGGAAGAGAAGCCAACTCCAAAGAGTTCCTGTTGCCCTTAGGGTGGGGCGTGTCTTCATTTCTTGTCCCCGGGCTCCTCCTCCCCGCCACACCCCTTTGTCCTTCCTGCTGGTGGGTTGGCACTCTAGGGCTCAACTCCCTAGCCCGACCTCCTCAGCCTGACGGTAGTACAGCCCATCCTGGGAGACCACGGCCAAGGAAATGCACAGAAAACAGCTGGCAAGTGGCTGACTCCTCTGAGTTTAAGTTTCTTTATGATGGGGATGAGGATACCCTTATATGACATGGTTAAGAAGAAACACGTGCCAACGTTATTCAAATGACAAAACATTTACAAACGTAAGATGGCGTTTTCTTTATTTCTTTTTTATTTTTTTAAAGATTTTATTTATTTGATAGAGATGACAAGCAGGCAGAGAGGCAGGCAGAGAGAGAGAGAGATAGGGGAGCAGGCTCCCCGCCGAGCAGAGAGCCCGATGCGGGGTGATGCGGGGCTCGGGGCTCAATCCCAGGAGTCTGGGATCCTGACCTGAGCAGAAGACAGACACTGAGCCCCCCCAGGTGCCCTAGGGCTTCTGTTTTGTGATTCCTTTTTGATCCCATCAACCATTCTGTGTAAGGAAGCAGGGGGATTTGTTACTCCCCCTCCCTCCCCCCAACTATTTTACATTTTATGAGTGAGGGGAAGGAGGCTCCTGGATGTTGAGTGACTTGTCCAGGGTTATTTACTGAATAATTGCCAAGATATGTCCTGCACCTGGGCATCCTGAGTCTGGCCCAACAGCCCGGCACTGGGTGCTGAGTACCGAGCACGAAGGCTCCTAGGCCTGGCGCCTGCCCTCCTCGTTCACGAGCTTCGTTGCTGAGGACCCAGGGCAGCTGACAGCCAGGCCCTCTGCTGGGGTGAGAAATGTCATTAACAAGGGAGATGGGGGCTCCCGTTCCCTTGGAACATACAGTGTAGTGGGAGGGGAGACAGACTTTAATAATTAGTGTCAGCTGGTCCTTTCTCTTCACCCTGTGAACATGCTAGGGCCAGGGGTGGAGAGTGACTTGGTCCCTTCACCTTGGATTTTGTCTGTCTGCTTCGGAGGGAATCCTGGGATGACTGCTTAGCTGGGTGTCTCAGGGAGGTCCTTGTGTGTCTTTCTTCAAGACTTTGTGTACTTGGTGGTTGGAGACCATGGGGGTTTTGCAAGTATGGGTGTGGGGAGCATTGAAGCTGGGAAGACACAGGGAGGTTTCTCCAAGGAGGTGCATCTTTTTTTGTTTTTATTGTAAGTTTGACGTGTACAGCTTTAATTTGACATGTGTGTAACTACAGAGTGATTGCCGCTGCAAGTGTACTTACCATTCATCACCATCTTAAAGATGATGACTGTGGTCCCTTGGAGGGCAGTGCCTGTCCCACCAGCTGCCATGATCCACGGTGGGACCTTGGCAGCTTTCATTGAGATCTGTCCTCCTACTTGTGAAGTTTTTGTACCGGTGTGCTTGCTCTGAGTAGAGCTGGAGATGACAAAGCCATCAGGCTCTGCCTTTGTCCCTCTAACATCCTCTCCTTACCAAAGCTTTCCTAAGGGAGTAGTAAAATGTGACCACTTGCTGGGCAGCCTTTCCAGCATGAGCAGGAGGTGTGGTTCCAGAACAGAGGAGCATCAGGCTAAGGGAGATTATCCCAGATTTCACAGCTAAGTGGGTGGAAGGGAGGTCTGGGCTCATTAAGTAGAGAGCGTTCCCCCCCCCCCATCACAGAATCAAGGTACTTTGCAGATTTCTCTGTGGTTTGGTGTTCAGCTTCCTCTCTTGGTCCTTTGATTCATTCTGCCTTGTATCTTGCCTTTGCTCTTCCTCTTTGAACTTTCTCTGCTGAAATGTGGTTTGGCAGAGTGGTTAGAAAGAATCATGTTAAAGACACTAGCTTTGCGGCTATCGATGGTGCACAAAGTAACGGGAGGGGAATATACACCGTGGCCGTGCTCCTCCGCAGATTGTACACTTCCAGAGAGCTGGATTTGTTCCAGAGCGCTGAAACTGAATCTTATCCGTTATAAACAACAAAGCTTCTCTTTTATTATTGAAAATCCATTTTAGAAGGAAGTTCTCTGAAATGTATTACGTGTTACACATACAGCACCTTCCTGAGTGGTCCACTGGAAAACCTACCATGATATTTTTGTCTATCACGCGGGGTCACAGTTAGGAGCATCCAAGGTTCTGTTCTGCTGGAGGAGGGACGCCTTGGGCGTGTTGGCCCCTTACAGCAAGTGGCTCTGCTCTCCTGCTTCGATGATTCTTGTATCTCTCCCCTCAGCCCCTGGTCTGTTACGTGTTACCATTACTTAACAGTTTTTCTCTCCTTCTAATTCGCGTGTTCAGGAACAAGAGAGCAATTCATCTAGAAATAGAAGCTCAACATGTACCATATAGTGGGTTCTTATCCTGGGCAGTGCAGCAGGGCTACCCATGAGTGTTTCCAGCTGTAGGAGATAGAGAATATCATCCTCGTTTTACAGAACCACCTGTCCTTGCCTGAAATACAAGAAATTAATTCACCAGGACTCCATGGGGGGCTTCTATTGTATTTGCTGAATATCATTAATTAAAAATAATTGGTGTGTGGGGGGGGTTGTGGAGCAGTAAGCAGCAAAAAGTTTGAATAATAGGGGACCGTTAAATAAATAGTCCTGTTGGTTACAGGGCTTCATAAATCCTTGCGCTGTTTCAGAACCCTTACAAGGCATTGAGAATGCTAGAAACAGTCCATAAATTAAATCAAAACGCAAATGCAGTCTTCTCCCTGCTGCTTGGGGTTCAGCTCTGCAGAGGACAGCTGAGTACAGTATCATTTTTTTGGTTGTCACGTGTACTGATGTCACAATAATTTGTGTTCATTTATGCAGCCTAATTGTCCTAAACTTGGATGTGCTTTCACTGAAATCCATTTACATTGCTTCTGTCAGATGGCAGCGGCAGCCGCAGATGCGAGTGGGTATATGTGTGCAGAGGCCCTTGAAACCCTGTGGATACGGTGAACCCAGCTGGAGGTGACTTGTCAGTAGATTGAAACTATAGTTTTCCCCTATTGTCAAATTTCTGCAGGTCCCTGAGCAGAAATGTTGGCTTTTACTGGGCCTCCAGCTCCTCCAATTTAAAATGAGGGCGTTAAGGACATCGGACAGAACTTGTAGTCTGGGACCTTCTGTGGAGATGCTGTATTATGTCTTAAATGAGCATGGCTGGATATGTAGGTATGTGAGTACTTGCTCTGAAGGGCGCTGTGATCAGCAGTGGTGGTTAAATGTAAACCACTAACTTAGAAAATTCTTTGAAAGGTGATACTTATTTGAGAGAGTACAACTGGGGGAGGAGGCAGAGGGAGAAGCAGACTTCCTGCCAAGCAGGAAGCCGGATGCAGGGCTCGATCCCTGGACCCCAGGATCATGACCTGAGCCGAAGGCAGATGCTTAACCGACTGAGCCACACAGGTGTCCCCAAAAGTTGATGCCTTCGAGGTTGTTCTTCTTGTCTTTGGAATCTTGTGTGTTTAAAAAAAAAAATGTCTTCATGTTCTCCATTGACTTTTCAAGCATTTTCTTTGTAGCTAGCACAGAAGTGGTTTGTAAACCTCTTTCAGATTAGTTTATGATAAATTCTAAATTGGTAGTTTTTCTATTAATGATGGTCTCATGCTGTCTGTTCAGTGTGGCCTTTAGAGTAAATTAGAACGGGAGAGACGTCTTCTTCCCTTCCAGTACTCAAAGGATTATTTTTTTCCTCCTGAGCAGTTCTGCATGTCTGTATGTGATGGAAGTAGAATGAAGGGTGTTAAAGTCGAGGTGTCACATGGCTACACAGAAGGATGACAGCAGCCGGACATTGTCTGGAACCTCTGCAGAGCCACTGGGAGGAGCGGTGGTGTGTTGCATTGACCCGGAGGATGGCTCCCCAGGGAAGGGCATCCTGGGAGAGACCAGGGTGGGGTAGGGGGCGGGGAGAACCTGGGATGCCCTTCCAGGGCTGCTGGTGATTGCAGGTGGCAGCAGCAGTAGCGAGAACCCTTTCTGCACCTGGGACTTTTATCCTGACCTGGGGAGTGACAGCACCTGACCAGGGGGCTCAGAGGAGTGGGCCAGTCCTCCTTTGTGTTTCTGAGGTTCCCTGATGACGAAGATGGGCAAGGGCCCCGAGTGACGTGCTCAGTGACCCTGGAGCCAATGTGCGGGGTTAAGAACTGATGCCCCCTCTCCCAGCCTGGGTCTCCCCCTCAGCAGCCTGTATGACACTCGGGGGCAGCTCAGTCTCCCAGTCCGCATTCCTGGACTCCCCACGAACCATCATCAGGTTTTCCTCTGTAATTGGGTCAGGTAGCCATGTGACCGGCTCACTGCCAATTTCTTTTTCAAAAAGATATTTATTTCATGGATCATTGTGAAGATTCTCTGTGGATATGTGAAAAAATGGTTCTAGGAGGTTGGATAATTTTTCATTTGCTCTTTGAGACTGGTGGTCTTTTGGTCTTCCTTGTGGTTTGTGATTGTCGGCGTTTACAGAGTTGCTCTCTTGCTGTCTTTATTTTATTGCTTTGTGTCTGAGGTGAACCACTGGAGAGGTACCCAGATCCATATGAGTCCAAACCCACCTGAGAGGCGGTGAGGGGGAAAATAGATTTTTGTGTTAGATATTTTAGTAAGGGAGGGGAGAGGGAGAGAGGGACAGACTGAGACCTAAACGTGTTTACTTAAATGAGCAATTATATCCTTAACTTGGAGATGGAAATTTGTTTTGTCAGCTTCCTCTGAAATAAATAAAATTACAGGGATGATATCATTCCTGTTTGAGATGTTTGAATAGGTATCAGGGCAGAGTGATTAGGGCCTAATTGTTTGCCAGATTTTCTTTAAAGCTACATTGTCTTGGGGGGGATTTCTATGCCAAAAAACATCTTAAATTGATGAACATATAGTTCTCCTCCTTACTTATTTTGGCCAGTGTTTAATTAGATGACTGTTTTCATAGTTGAGGAAATACATTTGCATTGGGCCCGTGCCACAGGGTGCCAGATTTCAAGCCCGGAAAAAAATGTTCTCCCTCCGTTTAGTGCTGATGTACACCTCAGTAGCACGGGAGCAGCGCTTTTCCTCTGCCAGGGTCACATGGCGACTTTCCAGGGGATTGATTGGCTTCCCAATGGCGCAGGTTTCAGGTCGAGTACCCCTGCCTGCCCTCCCTCCATCCCCAGCTTGCCTTCCATCCAGGGGAGTGGTGAGGCTTTTAAGCCCATCCTCAGTGCAGTCTTCTGAAGAGGGGTCCAGGGTCCTGAGTGTCTGGGCTCCATCTGGGGCCAGAGGCGGTGGGCTGGGGGTTGGAGGGGGAGAGGGTACAGTAGCATGTTGCTGCCCAGTGGCACAACCTGACCTCCACCTTGTACCCACTCTTTCACGGCTGCTGGGCGGGACTTACCAGCCCCCTGGGTTTATGCACTTGCTCACGCTAGGTGCTTGAAAATGAACAGTGAGGTATTTACTTTTTTGCCACCGACTGTATTGGGGTGGCAATTGGGTGACTGTATTGGAGAAGATAAACCATAATTTTCCTAAAACCACAGTCAGGCTTACAGTGGTCACCTTTCGAGGATCTTGGCTGACCCCCGGTCGGGCACCTCGGCTGGTTCCCTTTTCAGCCAGGGCGTGAAGGCGAGGCTCCTCTCTAACAGTCTGTCCACCCCCAACAAGCTGGTCCTCTGTCCTCCCCACTCCCTGCTCCACCCTTGCACGGTGGCTGGGCTGCTGCTCCTCCCAGAGCAGCAGCTGATGGGAGCCTCAAAGGCAGGTGGCTTCAATGGTGGCTGGGTGACTTCTCCCAGACACCCCGTCTGCCTTACCTGGAAGAGTTTGTCTCTTCAGGGGTTACAGGTGGAGTGCTGGGAATTATTTTCAGTTGTCTTTTCTGCATCTAACAGTGTAGAGGTGGGATGTGGGGTCTTGGCTGGCTAGAGAAGAGCAAGGACAAAGGCAAGGGCTCTTGCTGGGGGGTGGGGTGGGTGGGGTCCGGTTCCTGCTCGTTCTTCTGGTATCCCTTACTGACCCGCCAGAGCCCACTCTTCCATCTGGGGGTAACCCCACTCCCAGGGCAGCACGGCACCATGCCCTATGAGACGGCAGCCTGCTGGCATTTCTTCGGTTTGTCCATGTCCCTTGGGATTATGTAGGTGAGGTTATGTGCCTGGCAGTTTTATTTCACTTCTTGAGGATAGTGGGTTTACCTTTTCTCTCTGCTTCTCTCCAACTCGGAGCCCACGACCGAGAAGCACCAGGATTTTGTGGATCGTCCTTTGCCCCTCCACGGAGTGGGGGTGGGGTCAGGAGCTCTGCTGCCCTGCTCTTCCCACCAGATTGCTTTCCTGTTTCTTGACATAGGAAATGTAAGCTTTATTTCTGTTTCTTCTTTGACTGCTCTTGGGGTGTGTGTGTCTATGCCCATATGTGAACTTTTTTCCTGTCTTACCTTTTTTTTGACTTTGTAATATCAAGATAACAGATTTCCACTTTACCCTCTTCTGAATTTGGAACAGCCATATACACATTAAAAGGATTTACTAAGCCTGTGAATTTTCTTCTTTTGTGAACTGTAGACTTCTTTAGGCCAGGAACTACAATCCCCCGTGTGTACCTATACCTGCTGAGTGCTTGTACTAAACACAGCCCGGGTGATTCCGTGCTGAACCTAGAGGAGAGCAGCTAGTTTTGAGTTAACGACCCCCAGGCACGCGAAGCGATTACTCGCTGATAGGAAGTGAGCTGCCTGTACACACATGAAAGCAGGAACATGAAGAACTGCTACGAGGCACCCATTTCAGCTTAGGAAACAGAGTTCCATGTTTTATGTTAACATATTCTAGTTGACGCAGTGATTCAGAATGGCCGTGGTACCAATTAGTGGAGCATTTTAGTGACTTTTTAAAGTGCATTCCTAGTTTTTCTGACTTGATGAATCAGGCGAGGCTTGTATGCCGCACAATCCCTGTCTCTCCGTTATCAAGTTGCATGGAAATGTGATGCTCTCGTCATAGCAGCTTGTCTGTCTGCTTCAGCAGCTGTGAGTCTCCAGGGGCTCACAGCTGTCCCGTTCCCTCTACCACTCTGAGAACAGGTTCCTACCTCAGACCACATGTACCTTCTGCTGGTTGTGGGGGAGCTATTACCAGCACCCCATCCACTGCCCCATTCCTACTGCTGGTGGGGGCTACGACGGATGGACCCTCGTACATCGGACCCTTGTCTGAGTAGTTTACACATACTGTCCTGTTCATTACGGACCCTCCATGAGGCAGTGATCACGATTAATCCCTAGTTTCTGGGGAGGTTCAGTGAGGTCAAGTGACATGTGGAAATCACACAGCTTGAAAGAGTGGGGTGGCCGATTGGGTAACAAGACTTTTTTTTTTCCTTTAAGGCTACTTTCAGCAAACTGAAAAGTAATCAGAGCCTGTTGGTAGGAGAAAGCCCTTCCGCAGGGATGGGGCACAGGCTAAACATTCCCATATCGTTAGTGACAGATCCAGAGGACCGGGGCTGAGGCAGGGGTGGGGTAGTCAAGGAGGATCACCAGCTGAGAGGTACCTGTGACTCAGGTAGATAGTAGTGCAGGTGCCAGGATTTTGATCCAAAGTGCAGCTCTGAGGTGTTGCCCACATGCTCATGGCAAAGCACCCACATGTACAGACCGGAGAGGAGGAAATAATACCAAGTTCAAAATTCTTCTAGGTAGATACAGCTTACGTGTTCGTATGTAGGTGTCAGCGTCTTTAGACGAGTCATGACACAGAGAGCCCAAGGACTTGACCAAGTTATCTCTGAAACCGAGTAATTCGTGAGTGTGTCGTTTCCAAAATGTCTACAAGGAATACTTGATGATTAGAAAAAAAAAAGTGCTGCTAAAAACATGTAATGAGAACTATTCTGGAAGTAATTGCAACAGTGTAACACTACAGAGGACTGAGCTATATTGCAAGTCACCAGTACACAAACCCCACCTAAGCCCCTTGATTCTGTAATATTTAGCCCTGTGCAGTCCACACATCGTATTCCCTGGCCGTTAGTGGCTGCGTTGGAGGGGAAGATAAGGATGAGGACTGTTCAGATGGGGTTCACAGGTCCTTCTCTGCACTGTGGCAAGTCTCTGTGACTGCTGTCCATATGCCATCCAAGTACTTGTTACCTATAGACTGGTGTGAAAGTAGAAATTTAGGGCACAAAACGCAGTTTTATGAATATTTTTTGAAAGCATCTTAAGCTACGTGCTCACACGTCTGTTTTAAAACCAGAATTTGCGGTACCACACTATAGGAAAAAAGATATGGAAGCTAACTGGTAAAAACTGTTTACCAAAAAGGACAGAAATTGTGGGCTAATAGACTGTTTTTCCAGGAACTAGACTCACTGCTATTACCAAGCCCAGGCGGTTCCTGTAAGTCCTGCTGCTGTATCTAGCCTCACCCACCCTGCCCTAGCCGCCAGGGGACTTTTTCCTACTCTCCAGGCATCAGGTTGTGTATGGGCCTTCCCACGGTCTGGATCAAGAGCCTCCTTGCCTGGGGCCACCAGCTGTCAGCCCACAGTGGAAGGGCCACTGGATGAAATGTGCACTTAGAGTTTTCCTTACCATTTCCTGGGTCTGCGTCAGACACATTTCATCAGCCCTCCTCAGGTACATCCGTCTCATCAAGGTTAGGGAGTAGGTGCTCCTGTGTCCTTTACTCACGGCACGGCCAGTGGGACTCTTGCTGCATGAGGCTCAAACACTCTAGCGGCTGACCTTGTATTCCTCTCTTCCCATGTGGCAAGCACATGGTCGTCCACCTTGGAAACAATCAAATATTTCATTGATTAATAATTCCTACAGCTGAGGAAGTTTCCCCACCCTGCATTCTGTTGAGTTCGAGGACAGTTTGCATTCTGGTTCCCAACAGGAAAGGTTGGTGTTGGGGGGTGGGAGTAGGAAACTCCCTGTGACTCTCACCAGTTTACTCACACATACCACTATGCCCCTCTTAAATCTGCATTCTCCGTGTTAATCCTACGGGCAAGTGTATAGGGTTATGTGAAGCTTTAAGGAACATATATGGAAATATGCAACAAGGGTGAAAAAGGACCTTCGCTTGGCAACAGCATTCGGTTTCCTGAAGCCTGTATCCCGCTGTCTGGGGAGTGAATCCGACACCAGGGTGCTATCCCCACGCGCCGGGTTAGAAACTGAGAAAGACTTATCAAGCGTTTAGTGTCAGGGCCGTGTGAGATGAGTCACTCCTGGAATCTCCAGCTATGCTTTTTATGGCCCCATGTTTTACAAAACTATGGAAAACATTGAACATCTGGACAAGGATCTCTATCACAGTGATGGAACAAGATGTGGGTCTTTGCTGATGGGGCTCAGTTGGAAAGTGGCTGGGGAGGTGGGACCTCTGGCCCTTTTCCCTCTCGCTTTCTGGATGCTTTTTCAATTTTCCTCTAAGGTGCTTCCTGGGCAATAGAGAAATAAGTGGACAAAAGGCAAGTATAAAAGAGGGATTTATGGCTTTTTGTACCTAAAGCTCAGCGCCCTTTCATTTGATGCTATATTGACTCCTCTCTTTTTTTCCTCTTTAAATCATTCTCTGTGATGCTCCATTTCTCACTTCTTCCCCCTCGCTCTTATCAGTTGCAGGTGATCTGTTGGGAAGGCAGAATCTGTAAACCCTTTGTGCCTTTCAGCAAACAGCCTGCCTGCCTGAATCTCATCAACGGTTCCTCTCTTGCTGGTAGGAATTCGGTCCTACCTGGATAGTCCGTGCCCCGATTCTTCTTGTGTTTGTTTTTAAAAAGTAGCACACCATAAACACTTTTTATTTTTGATATACAGTTCTGTGAACTTTAACACTTATATAAATCCTTATACCCCCTGACTCCCTCAAGACGCAGAACAGCTCAGTCACCTCCCCGGACTCATTTGTCCTGCCTTACTGTAGTTCCGTTCTCCCTTCATCCAAACCCTTGGCAACCACTGCTCTGTTCTCCATCACTATAGTTTTGTCTTTTCCAGAATGTCCTGGAAAGAGAACCCCTCAGTAATAATGCCTTTGAGATTCATATGTGTTCAATACCATGTATCAGTACTTAGTTCCTTTATATTGCTGACTAGTATTACATTCATAGATTGCCACAGTTGAGTTATTCAGCTGTCAAAAGAAATTCGGGTCATTTCCAGTTCTGGTTGATTATGAATGGAGCTGCTATAAACTTACAGATTTTCATATGAATATGATTTTTCATTTCTCTTGTGTGAGTACCTAGGAGTGAAAAGGTTAGATCATCTAGTAAGGCTCTGTTTAGTATTTTAAGAAATGGCCAAACTATTTTCCAGAGTAGCTAGACCATCTTTGCATATTCTTACCAGAAACCCATGAAAGTTCTGATTGTTTCCCATCCTTGTCAACACTTAATAGTGTCTGCATTTTTTATTTTAGCCTTTTTGGCAGGTGTAGAGTGGTATATCACTTTGGTTTTAATATTCATTTATCTAATAGGTAATGATACTAAACGTCTTTTCATGTGCTTATTTGCCATCTGTGTATTGTTTTTGGTGAAGTGTTGTTTACATCTCTTTAGTTTGCTAATTTCAATGGAAAAAACCCTACTGAGATTTTAATTATGATTACAATGACTCTACAGATCAATTTAGGGAGAATTAATACCGAGTTTTCCAATTCATAAGCATGGTATATTTCTCCCTTTGTTCAGGTTGTCCTTGACTTACGTCATCAAAGACTACCTTTTTGTTAGTGTGTTTTAGATGAAGTATATTCAATTTTATGTTTATATTGAGGTCTGCCATTTTATTGTTACTTCTCTTTCACCTATTTTCCCTTACTTGCCTCCATTTTGGTTATTTGAATATATTTTTTAAAAGATTTTATTTATTCATTTGAGAGAGAGAGAATGAGAATGAGTGGGGGGAGGGGCAGAGGGAGATGGAGAAACAGATTCCTTGATGAGCAGGGAGCCTGATGCAGGGCTTGATCCCAGGACCCTGAGATCATGACTTGAGCAGAAGGCAGACATTTAACCATCTGAGCCACCCAGGTGCCCCAATTATTTGAATAATTTTCACATTTCACTTAAATGTATTTATTGTTCCTAAGAATGGGGGAAAGCATTCAGTCTTTCAGCACTAAGTATGATATAGCTATGGGTTTCTGTGAGGACCTTTATTAGGTTGAGATAGTTCCTTCCTATTCCTAGTTTGTTGAGGGTTTTTTATCAGGAGAGGTGGTTTGGATTGTGCCAAATGGTTTTTATGTTTCTATTGAGATGGTCATGTGGTTTCTGTCCTTTATGTCATTAATGTGATGTGTTACATTGACTTCTTTTAATATGGTAAGCCAACCTTGCATTCTTGGAGCAAATCGCTCTTGGTTATAGTGTATAATCATTTTTATACATTTATATGCTGAATTCAGTTGCTAGTATTTTGTTAAGGAATTTTGTATATATATTAAGTGATGTCGGTGTATTATTTTCTGTGGTGTCTTTTTCCGGTTTGGGTTTGGGTATTGGGGTACTGGCCTCATGGTTTTCCCGTGTGTGTGTGAGTGAGAGAGAGAGAGCAAGAGAGAGAGAGAGAGAAGGACTGGTGTTAATTCTTTAAGCATTTCTTAGAATCTACCAATTAGGCCAGTTGGTTAGGCCAGTTGATGCTGGGCTTCCCTTTGTGGGAAGTTTTCTGATGACTGATTCCATCTCTTTACTTATCATAGGCTGGTTCAGATTTTCTATTTCTTTTTTTTTTTTTTTTTTAAGATTTTATTTATTTATTTGACAGATCACAAGTAGGCAGAGAGGCAGGCAGTGAGAGGAAGGGAAATAGGCTCCCTGCGGAGCAGAGAGCCCGATGTGGGGCTTGATCCCAGATCCCTGGGATCATGACCTGAGCCGAAGGCAGAGGCTTTAAAACCCACTGAGCCACCCAGGCGCCCCAGGATTTTCTCTTTCTTCTTGAGCAAGTTTAAGGAATTTGGTGCCCCCCCCCCCAATAAGAACTTGTCCATTTCATCTAGAACATCGAATTTGTGGGCAGCCTGTCCTTCACAGTAGGCCTCCTACAAATGAATTCTTAGTTTCCATTCCTCTGAGAATGTCATTTCTCCTTTATTTATAAGCATGTTTATTGCTGGATAGAGAAGTGTAGGTTGACAGTTCTTTTCACTCCCCACTTTATAAATCTTGTTCCACTTCTTCCTGACCTCCATGGTTTCTTCTGAAAAAAGCCATACTTACTGAAATCCTTGTTCCCTCTGTGTTAGATGTTGTTTTTGTTGTTTTTCTGTGGCTGTTGTGCAGATTTTTTTCTGTGTCGATATTTTCAGCCATTTGATTATGTGTCTGGATGTGGATTTCTTTGAGATTGTCCATTTTGGGGTTCGTGAGTTTCTTGAAACTGTCCATTTATATCTTTTGCCAAATATGGGAGTTTTCAGCCAGTATTTCTTCAAATATTTTTCCTACATAACACTTTCTTCTTTTCTGGGATGCCAGTGACATGAATGTTGGATCTTTTGGTATTGCCCCTGGGGCTCTGTTTACTTTTGTGATATCTTTTCTTTCTGTTTTATATGGATTATCTCTATTAATCTCTCTTCGACTTCACTCACTGCTGCTTCTGTCATTTTTGTTTTGCTGCTGAATCTATCCAGTGTCATCTAAAATTGTGTATTTTTCAATTCTTAAACTTCCATATGTTGTTTTTATGTCTTTTTTTGACTGAAATTTTCTATCATTTCATTCATTTTAATAGGGTTCAGCCTTACTTCTTGGAGCATGGTCATAACAGCTATTTTAAACTATTTGTTAGTGAATTCCAAGATCTGTGTTATCTTAAAACTGGTGTCCGTTGACAGCCGTATTTCTTGCAAGTTGAGAGTTTCTGGATTTCCATTTGCTCAAATAATTTTAGATTGAATTCTGGATATTTCGGATTTTGTGATCCTCTGAGTTCCGTTTATATCCTTTGGAGTTTGCTTGTTTATTTTTCTTCTTGAAGCAGGTGACTGGCCCCATTGCAGGCTCTGCCTTGCCTTCTGTGGGCTATGTTTCCAACACCCCGTTCAGCTTTCAGAGACTTTGCCATGTCATTTGGATCTGGCCACGTGTGTGCAATCCATTGTCCAGGGTGGGACCTGGTGGTGTGATTTCTTCCAAAGTGCGAATCTCAAAGCCATTGGCATGCCGTTTAGGATCAGATCTGCAATGACCCGTTTGGAGGTCAGCCCAAATGTTAACAGATCCCTTTGTGGTACCACTCTCATGAGCTTCCTTCCTTCTGCGAGGCTCTCCAACAATTTCTGGTTCACTGGGTCCCTCTTTTGCTCTCCTCCAGCCAGAAATCCAGAACTTTGGTTCCCTTGCTCTGTTGTGTACTTCCAGTGACTGTCCACAGTCAAGCAGCCGAAGATGAGAGGGGAACAGCAGTGGTGAATGATCACCTTCTTGTTCTTGGAACTATAGTTCCTCTTCTTCTTCTTCTTCTTCTTTTTTTTTTTTTTTTAACGATTTTATTCATTCACTTAGAGAGAGCACAAGCAGGGGGAGCAGCAGAGGGAGAGGGGGAAGCAGGCTCCCTGACGAGCAGGGCGCCCGATGGGGGACTCTATCCCAGGACCCTGGGATCATGACCTGAGCCGCAGGCAGATGCTCAACCATCTGAGCCATCCAGGCACCCTATAGTTCCTCTTAGAATCATTCTCCCTGCCCCCACCCCCCCACCCCCAACCCCAGAGTTTTCAATGTCTGCTCACCTCTGCTCTTTGCTCTATGGCACTGTGTGATTGCCTGGAGTGGAGGTGGGAGAGATCAGGAAAAAGCAAACACAATCCAGGGAATTTCTCTGAACATGAGGAGTCCTATTTTTGGTGCCCAGTCTAGAAAGTGAGCGTTTTCTCTTCAGGTCATTTTGTCCGTACTCAGTGAGCACTACGGGGCCTTTGAATCCAGGCTGGGTGATATCAGAGGGAACAAAACAACAATGGATGCTCCCCACTGGTTTAGTTGTGCTCTGAGTTCTAGTTTCCTCCCCCAGTTTACCTGCTACCAAGTGTTTTCCAGAGTCCTCAGTTACTCTGCTTCCTGTCCAGCTTTTATGTTTGCATTCAGAGAGATACAGGGTGGGGGTTCTTACTCCATCTTATCTGGAACCAGAGCGTCCATAGTAATCTAAACATCATTGTTTATAAACCACCTGCATCAGGTGGGATTTACTAAGCCTGGTTTTCTGAGACCCTGGGATGTATTTATAACCGGTATCCTAGAATTCTCAGATCACACTTATGATGAAATAAACTTGAATTTCCTTGAAAGGAGGGGTTGGCCTACTGTTTCAGTGAAGGGCCAAATAGCAAGTCTTTGTCTTGTGACCACATGGTCGTTGTCACACCTTTTTAACTCATTCTGTTGCAATGCAAAAGCAGTCATAAGCAGTGCATAAATGAATCAGGGTGGCTGTGTTCTAATGTAACTTTGTTGACTCTGAAGTTTAAATTTCTTATACTTTCCATGTGTCATGACACATATTATTATTTTTTGTTTTATTTCTTAAAAACCATTTTGTAGTTGGTGGGCCAGTTTTAGTTCATGGGCCAAAGTTTGCTGACCCCCTGGCTTTTGTCATGGATGGCTGTGGGGCCCTAACCAACAGCCTTTCTTGATAAGAAGGCTACTTTTCTTTTCTTTATTAATGATGAAAAAGTTTAGATTTCGCCAGCCAATCCGCTTAGATGATCCCAATCTTGTTGGCAACATCTGAAGTACCACAGTCAGGAGCCGGTTGAACATTGGCCTTCTCTCCACCAGGCCTGATTAGGGTGTTGACCTTGGCCATGTCAATGTCCTAGAGCTTTTTCTCAGCCTGTTTGATCTGGTGCTTGTTGGACTTGACATCCATGATGAACGCAAGTGTGGTGTTGTCTTCTGTTTCCTCTGTGGCTGACTTGGTATTCAGGGAACTTGATGGCGTAGTGGTCAAGCTTGTTTCTCCTGGGGGTGTTCTTTTGAGGTTATTTGGGCTGCTTTTGGAGACAACGTCTTGGGCCGTTGGAATGTAGGTGATGTGGGGATCCTTTTTGTAGGGGGTACGCGGTGAACATCTTTCTGCAGCGCTTTCTTAGCCTTCAGTGCCTTTGCTTTGCCTTCAGCTTTGGGAGGGCCCAGGGCTTCCCTCTTGGCCTTCAGCACCATCTTCGTGAAAGGGCATACAGCTTATTTTCTGTTTGTTACGGGGAAACCAAGGCAGGGAAGCAGCACAGGTTCCACGAATCCTATGGAGGTTTTGTAGCTGAAACTTGTAAGCCTGTATATCTTCGGTTGTGTATCTTGAGAGGCCTTGTACATATCCTATCTCAATTTATCCCCATATTACTCTGCAAACACTTTCATCATTATTTCATGGATGTAGAAACTGAGGCACAGAGACGACTACTGGCATGTCCCAAAACATGACTGAGCTGGGGTTTGTGTTCAAGCCCATCCAGTGCCAGAGCTGCTGCTCTTTACGCTCTAGGGCAGTGCAGATCTCCGTTCTCCATTTTGACTTGTCTCTGTCTGCCGCTGGCCACTCCCCCCTCCGCGCCCCCCCCCCTCCCCCCGCGCGAGAAAAAAGGCCTTGTGGAAAATGTAGAGATCATCAAAAGACGTGGTAGGCAAGACCCCTGTGTTCTGGTCTGGACTCGTTCATGAATTCTCGCACGACAAGTCTCTTCATTTCTCTGGGTCCTACTTTTTCCTGCTTTTACAGTTGGGGGTTGTGGCGGTGCAGCAGCCAGTGTCTGTGTCTCTGTCGCTGTGGTTCTGTGGGCTTGGGCCGTGAAAGAAGAGATGCTGGTGCCCTTTAGCACTGGAGGGCTGGGGAGAGTTGTAGAGCGCAAGCCCAGTTTGAGGACCTCACCACAGTGACCACCGACGGTACAGCTCTGTAGCTATGAAGGGAAGGGAGTACACATATTCCTTATTCTTGATCTTCACTGTTTCACGGTGTACTCCGAGATTATACTTTGACTTAGTGTTAGCTTCCCAAGTTCCATTTTCTTTGACCTTTTATCAGTGAAAGTCCGTGAGATTGCTTAAGACACCAGGGGCCTTGGAGTCCCACACCTACTGAGATTGTAAGAATGGGTGCGGTGTTGGCATATAAACCTCATGATGAGAAATGTCGGGCCATTTGCATGATTTCCTAAAATATCTGGCAAAGAATGCTGCGTCTCTGTTTACCACCAGGGATCACAGCGTGGCTTGGTCTGAGGACCACCGCAATGCCCTTTGAGGGGCTCCTGATCTCTCACTCTCACATCTGGTATCTGTAAACACTCTTTTTATTCTTGGTCTTTTTCTTGTATAGTTGATGTTCTTTAAAACTCTTGATGTCTAACTGGGCTTATGTTTCCGTTAGTTTTCTGTTCTGTTTTAAACAGAAAGTGAAATGAGCGTGAGCTCCCCTTCCCATTTCAAAGTGCTACCAGCGAAAATAGTGACTGGACAAAGAGGAAACTCTCAGTAGAACGATTTATTGCCTTGTTGACAACATTGCTTGAATGCCGGTGGTTCTACCCCTTTGATACTACACGGTTTTCTAATAGGTGTTAATGCTACATGACCAAATGCCCTGCTTCCTAGTGCCAAAGGTTCAACTTCATATACATACTCCCAAATCCATGCATCTGTGTGCTTTTTCTTTTTTTTTTTCCCAATGGAGCTTGTAGTAAAATCGCCCATCCTCTGCAAGTTCATCCGTGTTGTTCCATGGGCATTCTATCTTTGCTCGAATTGTTCAAGGATGGTGGTTTGCTCCATGGTTTTTGTTTTTGAGTCTCATGTGTGTTCTAACATGATAGAGGCAATGCATTATTGTGTAGTCATGGTTTTCTGGAGAAGTTGGTATTTTAGGAATTGTATTTCAGATCTTCAATAAAGTTGGTTTCTAAATTAAAAAATAAATAAATAAATAAACCCAAAAACCCAAACCAGAAAACCATGGGTCTTGATGCAGTTGTGCAACCTGTTCTGTAAGTAAAGCATGCTTTAAAGAATTTATGGGATAGTATGAAAGTGCTCATTGCTGTCTTTGTTCATCCTAGCATCAAAAAAATCACTTTCATATCACACATCTTTACTGTATAGTTGATTTAATGTGCTTTAGAACCCAGATATGATCCTAGCCACTTGGCTCTGACTGCTGCTTCATTTATCCGAGGCTGAGTGGAATGTCACGTGAAGTCCAGTGGGAGTCTGGAGGACAAGGTCAAGGACATAATGTGGCTGTTGTAAACAGACAAAGAATCTTTCTGTTTAGAGATGGAGGAAATCCTATCCTTTTGTTTTTTTGAGTTGATACTAAAGATCATCTTAAAAATACTTTAAAAAAGTTCGATTCAAGATACAGTGAAAACCCATGGACCCATCCTGCTTCCTATGAAATAAAACACTATCACCTTTCACTTCCCTGTGTGCCTGTCCTCCTCTCCTTCTCTCTACACACAGGCAACTATTACTATACAGTTTTACTACATAGATTTTAATCCCTCAACAACGTATCTTTAGTTTTGTACATTTTGGAAGTTTATGTACATGGAATGAAAAATATTTTGTAACTAGCGGTTTCCTTTTAACAATATTTCTGAAATTTATCTGTAATTCAATTGTCTTCTTTATATATTAGCATGTACCACCACCTCTTTATACATTTAGTGCTGGTCATTTGGAATGTTTCCCTTTTTTTCTAGTTCAGATGGTGCTACTGTGACTAGTCTTCTGGAGGTCCTTTGGTGTACAGGTGCAAAAGATAGGTTTTGGAGTTGCAAGGTCATAGTGTGTGTATCTCCACTGTTAGTGGGTGAAGCCCAGTTGTTTTCAAAGGGTTGTATGAATTTATACTTCCTTCCAATAATGTTTGAGGGTTGTTTGCTTTCATATCCTTGCTAACACTTGATGACACTTTTTAATTTTTCTAATCTAATGGTTCCAAAATGGTATATTGTTGTGGTTTTAATAGGCATTTCTCTGATGACTAATGAGTTTTGAGTGTCTTTTTATATAACCATTTTAGCTATCTTCTTTCATGGAGTATCTGTTGTCAGTCTTACGCCCATTTTCCAATTGGACCATCTTTTCCTTATTCACTGGTGTTCTTTTATATGTTCTGGATACTAATTTTTTGACAATTGTATGTTATATAGATATTTCTCCCAGTTTGTGGTTCAGCCTTTTGATTTCTCTGTGATGTCTCTTGATGAGCAGAGTTCTTAATTTTAACAAAACTGACTTTATTCATCTTTTCCTACATGGATTTCTTTTTTTGTTTAACAAGTCCTAATGGAGAACTTTCTATGTGCTAGACGCTTTTCTGAGCACTTCACACATATTTACTCTCATAACAGCATTAGAGGCAAGTACTGTTAACTCCATTTTATAGGTAGGAAACTGAGCTACAGAATGGGTAAGTGACTCGCCAAGGTCACCCAGCTGGTACGTTGTGGAGCCAGGAATTGAATGCAGGTAATTTGAGAAGTTCTTGCTTAAGAAGTTCTCACAAAAAGATGGAAGAACATTCCATGCTCATGGATCAGAAGAATAAACATTGTTAAAATGTCTGTGCTGCTCAGAGCAATCTATACTTTCAATGCCATCCTGATCAAAATACCACTGGCATTTTTCAAGGCGCTGGAACAAAAAAATCCTAAAATTTGTATGAAACCAAAAAAGACCTCAAATCACCAAGGAAATGTTGAAAAAGAAAAACAGATCTGGGGGCATCACGTTGCCTGATTTCAAGCTCTGTTACAAAGCTGTGGTCACCAAGACAGTATGGTACTGGCACAAGAACAAACACATAAACAAATGGAACAGAATGGAGAGCCCAGATATGGACCCTCAACTCTATGATCAAATAATCTTCGACAAAGCAGAAAAAAATATCCAATGGATAAAAGACAGTCTTTTCAGTAAATGGTGCTGGGAAAGTTGGACAGCTATATACAGAAGAATGAAACTCAACCATTCTCTTACACCATACAGAATGATAAACTCAAAAGGGATGAAAGTCTCAATGTGAGGCAGGAACCCATCAAAATCCTAGAGGAGAACATAGGCAGTAACCTCACTGACATCTGCCACAGCAACTTCTTTCGAGACACATCTCCAAAGGCAAAGGAAACAAAAGTGAAAATGAACTTTTGGGACTTCATCAAGATAAAAAGCTTCTGCACAGCAAAGGAAACAGTCAATGAAACTAAGAGACAACCCATGAAATGGGAGAAGATATTTGCAAATGACACTACAGACAAAGGGCTGATACCCAAGATCTGTAACGAACTTCTCAAACTCAACACCCCCCAAAAAAACCTATCAAGTCAAAAAATGGGCAGAAGACATGAGCAGACACTTCTCCAAAGAAGACATACAAATGGGTAACAGACACATGAAAAAATGTTCATCATCTTTAGCCATCAGGGAGATTCAAATCAAAACCATGTTGAGATACCACCTTACACACCAGTTAGAATGACAAAAATTGCCAAGGTAACAAACAGCAAATGTGGAGGATTTGAAAGGATATGGAGAAAGGGGAATCCTCTTAAACTGTTGGAATGCAAGCTGGTGCAGCTACTTTGGAAACAGTGTGGAGGTTCCTCAGAAAATTAAAAATAGAGCTACTCTGTGACCCTGTAATTGCACTACTGGGTATTTACCCCAAAGATACAGATGCAGTGAAAAGAAGGGTCATATGCACCCTAATGTTCATAGCAGCAATGTCCATAGTAGAGCTAAACAGTGGAGAGCAGAGATGCCCTTCAGCACATGAATGGATAAAGAAGATGTGGTCCTTAATATACAATATTACTCGGCCATCAGAAAGGATGAATACCCAGCTTCTGCATCAACATGGATGACTGGAGGAGATAATGCTAAGTAAAATAAGTCAAGCGAGAAAGTCAATTATCATATGGTTTCACTTATTTGTGGAACATAAGGAATAGCATGGGGGATGTTAGGAGAAGGAAGGGAAAAATGAAGGGGTGGGGAATCGGAGTGGGAGAAGAATCATGAGAGACTGTGGACTCTGAGAAACAAAGTGAGGGTTTTAGAGGGGAGGGGGTGGGGGATGGGTTAGCCTGATGATTGGTATTAAGGAGGGCATGGATTACATGGAGCACTGGGTGTTATACACAAACAACGCATCTTGGAACACTACATCAAAAACGAATGACGTACTCTATGGTGACTAACATAATTTAAAAAAAAAGTCCTTTCCCTCTGTGACATCATGCAGATGATTCTCTTAAGACTGTCCTCTGAAACTTGTATTTTTCCCTTGAGCATTTAGAGTTTCAGATTCTCTGTAGTAGACTTTGGGGTGGTATGTGAGGTAGGGGTAATCATTTGGATAATCGTTTGCTCCAGCACAGACCCAATTCCTCTGCCACACAAGCTCTGTAATGAATCCAATTTCCTTGTGTGCCCAGATCTATTTGTGGGTTCTCTCTTTTGCTTCAGGGGTGTGTTTGGGCATCAGCACCGCACTGTGATAACGACTGTGACTTTATCTGGTGGGTCATTCTTCCACCATGTTCTACACCATCAAGGGTGTCTTGGAGAGTTTCCTACTCTTTGAGAGCAAAAGGGTGGGAGAACTGTTCGCTTTAACACCATATTCACTTACTGGGCTCTGGAAAATGATTTGTCCCCGCGGTTGTGTTTACTCGTTTCTGAAAAGTTAAGCAGACCCGGTTTCATTTTAGTGGCTCAGGCTTGATTGATCCCACAGCAGAACTCCTCCCACGTGTACCCTGAGCGGCCTCTGGAAGGCTTTGGAGTCTTGTGACATGGAGGGGAAGGGATAAGGAAAGGAAAAGTGGTCTGATAGATTGACATTCTCTCCTGTTGACATTCACTCCCGTTGTACATTGTCCGTTTCAGAATGCATGCTGACCAACTCCCGAAGGTATGTAGAACCTGGTGTAGTGGGATTCCATCAGTTGAAAAGCAGGGTATTTCATCTTAGGGTGATGCTGTCTTAGTTGACAAGGAAGAAGGGACAGCATCCAGCTGGTCTTAAGTGGCTGATGAACAGTCAGGTGCTTACGTTGTCTTGACTCGTTGAAGGAATCGAGCTAGAATGTTGAGCATCTGCACAGTGGATATTTCCACTCCCTCAATGTTACCTCCAGGTAATGGCACATAGAATGCGTCTTAGAGCTACTCAGGCACGGAGCGCTCTTTGCTGTGACCCTTCTCTCTGGAGAGTGTTACTGACACTGCAAATAGCAATCAACTTCCAAATAACACCAGTGCTCTGTGCCCTGGCCTTTCCCAACCTGGTTGGCCAAAGGGCAGCCTGCTAAGGCTTTGTGCAAATAATTACTGTTTCTTTCTGACAGAGGGTTGAGAATTTCTAGGCAACGTTTCCCTAAGTAAAACCCAACAGTGTGTAGCTTTCGCAGTCTTTAGGTCCTCACAGAGTCCTACCATGGACTGAAGAGGTTTGCCCTCTGCCCGTGCTGCTCCCTTCATCCCTTGCTCATGCCCCTTGTCACTCTGCTCCTGCCGCAGTGGCTTCCTGGCCGCTCAGAATGCCAGGCACGCTGTGGCCGCAGGCTTTGGCACTGCCTTCCTTCTGCCTACAGTGTGCTTCTCCAGGTCTGTTCCCTCCTCCTCACCCGTGTCCTCTGCTCCCTTAGTCCCCGACCACACACTGGGAGGTTATCTTCTGGAGGACAGGGACTTTTCCACTGCTGTATCTTCAGTGTCTAGAACACTGAAGCGTGTTCTCCACCTCACGGAGGCTGCTTGATGGCTGTTAGCTGAGTGAATAAAGTTGCCTGCTAGAGAGGCACAGAGGGCCTCTGGAGCAGGCTTCTGCCCCACCACCCGCCATCTGGCCCTTTCCTGAAAGCTCTGGCAGCATCTTGCTTGCCTTGGTCAGAGACCTGAGCCCTTTACGTCACTCTTTGCAGGTGTATTGCTTTCATCACCTGCTAAGCGACTTGAGGAAAGAGTCTGAAATTTTTACCTTCCTTTAGGGCTGAGGACTATGCCTTGCATGCTGCTTTGCTCGTGGTAGCCTCCCGGTTACTAGGATCCCAGTAGTGGCTGTCTACCCCAGGGAGGAGAGCAGTAAATTAGGCAACGCTGTAATTTCTTATGCAAACTTCTGGCTGAAGTAACATTTCCACTCTGAATTCCTGGATGTACTTCTCTTGCGTGTTGTATAAGAAAATCCCATTGACTGCGGTCTCGAGGAGAGAAGGGCCAGTCTGTCTCATTCACTATAGCATCTCTCATGCCTGGTGCTATGCCTGACTCGTGGTACCCACGCCTGGTAAATGTCTATTATGGATGCGTTGCTGAAGTTAACTTGGGCTTACATGAAATTTACTATCGATGTCAAAGCCTAGTCTTTACAATCACCAAACTTATTTAGACTCTCCATACAGGATCTGTGGGGAACACCAGTCTCTCACCGGACTTCCTGTGATGTTGGACAAGAGGGTCTGGGCAGTGTGCACCCCATTCTCTAGGCGGGGCATTCATAGATGTTCTGACGTTCAGAATCTCCTCTGAGCAATCTGTTGTTTTTACTTCCTTTAATGGTGCCCTTGTGACCTTAAACATTTCACCTGCCTTTCAAAATGGAGCTGTGTTCCTGAGCTCTCCTCACCAGAGGGTTTAAGCCTCGAGTGTTGGATTAATAAGGAATGAGACCTACAGTTCAGGATGAAAGAACTCAAGGGCAGGCAGCACCCCCACTGGTAGAAAACCCTGTATTCATAAATAACAGTCAAATATCCATAGTTCAGAACATGTTGCCCTCCTCACAGCTGAGCGTGCTGAACAGCAGCCAGTGGGCTAACCTCCGTGCCATCACGGACATTTTTTGTACCTGTCACCGGGGGTGCAGCTGGGGGGTGCTCAGGCAGAAGAAGGTACCAGAACTTCTGCCAGTTTTGCCAGGCAGACAGGGTCAGATCGGGAATTCCTAAAGAACGAGGAGTTCTGGTTGATGGGTTTCTTTTTGACTGGCAGGAGTGTGGCTGGGGGCGAGCATAGGGCTAGCAGACAGAGGACCTCACGTTGAGGGCCTAAGAGAGGGATTTAACCCACTGAGCCCCCGTGTCCTCCCTGAACACGGGCAGGAACATCATGAAGAGGTGTTTGCCTCAAGTGAGAGGACGTGATTCTTTGTGGACAGTGAAGTTCTGTGACTGGAAGATGGTGAGGTGGTCTTGTCGACTTGCTTGGTAATTCGGTCCTCCTCTGTACCCGCACCCACACAGCCAAGTCTTTATTTATGTTCACAATGTTCTCTTTCTGTATTAAAGTAGCATTGACACAATGTGACATTAGTTTCAACGTGTGCAACACATTGATTCAACATCTCTACACAAAATGCCATGCTCACCATTAGCATAGCTCCCGTCTGCCCCACACAATACTGTTCCAGTACCACTGACTCTGTTCCCTGTGCTGGGCCTCGATTCCTGTGGTTTATTTGTTCTAACTGCAAACCTGTGTCCCATACTTCCCTTGACCTCTCTCCCCTGTGGCAGCCAGTAGCTTGCACTCTGTGTGGATAGGTTGCTTCTGCTTTTTGTTTTTTAGATTCCATATGTAAGTGAAATCATAGGGCATTTGTGTTTCTCCGTCTGACTTACTTTACTTTGGTAACGTCCTCTAGGTTCAGCCAATGTTTTCACAGATGGCAAGATTTTATCCTTGTTTATGGTTGAGTGATATTCCTGTGTGTGTGTGTGTGTGTGTGTGTGTGTGTGTGTGTGTAGGTGTACACACCACATCTTTATCCGCTCATCTGTTGACGATGCTTCCGTATGTTGGCTGTTGTTACCAATGCTGCTGTAAACAGAAGGGGGCACATATCTGGTTGAATGAGTATTTTCGTCTTCCTTGTGTAATTACCCAGTAGTGGAATTACTGGATCAGAGGGCAGTTCTATTGCTAATTTTTTGAGAAACCTCCATACTGTTTCCCACAGTGGTTTCACCATTTTGCCTTCCCGCCAACAGTGACTGGTAGTCTTTTAAATGACCACCCACCTCAGGAGAGAAGTTAATGTCACGGGTATTGATAGCAAGTTTAAACTAGCTCATTTTGTCTCTCTCCTTTCTGGTTACCAATTACATAGAGCCTCTTCTCTCCTTAACCAGCACCTCCTTCTTCTCCTCGCTCCCTACTGGTGGCCTCACTGCCCATTTTCCCAAGTAGATCGAAGCCAGGGGAACATGCCTACAAGCTCCCCGTACGCATGTACTTGTCTGCAGCTGCTGCCGCGTCCCTGTTGATCTGCAAGAACCATCCATGCCCCTGGCACTCTGGATCACACCCAGCCTTGCCTGTTTGCGCCCGTGGCACTGTAGTTCTGTGTCTCCCCCGCTCTGTCCGCTCCTTCCTCCGTGCCGGACCTTTGCTGTCACTACGTAAACATGTTGTTTTGTCCACGGAGGCACAAACCCTTCACCGATCCCTCTTCAGCGCTCTGCTACTACACCAGAGTTCTTTCTTCCTCTATAGCTAAACTTTTCAGGTGATTTTCCATACACTCTGTTGCATATTTCTCCTTTCATGTTCCTTTCTGCTACCGCCACTCTACAGCTGCTCCCCTCCAGATCACTGTTGCTCTTTGTGTTGCTAAATCCAGTGGCAAGTTTGCAGCACTTTCTATGCTCATTGGCCACATCCAGTACCCCTCCTCCCTGTTGCACTGCCTCCTCGTGGCTTCCAGGACACCCCACTCTCTGGGTTCCCTGTGCCTCACCTGTTGCTCCCTGTCTGCTTTCCTGATTGCTCCTGGACCCTGTTGTGTGGGAGTGCTCTGGGACAGGACGTGGTGGTTGGACCTCCCCTAGTTTCTGGCAGTCCTCCCTCCCTCCAGGATCTTACACAGTCTGGATTCAGGTATATCCAGAAGCTGATAGATCCCACATCCCTCCAGCTCCGGCCTCACTCCTGCACTCCAGGCTTGTACACCTGCTGGCCCTAGGAAAGCCACGTCCCACCCTCCTTTCCCTGTGTTTTCTCCAAACACTTGTCACCAACTTGGTGGCTGTCATCTTTGTATCTTCCACTAGAATGGATGCTCTGCAAGGGAGGTTTTTTGTTTACTGTGGCATTCACAGCACCTAAGAGTGACTGTTAGGTCTCAGTATTCAGTGCAGACCGTGATAAGTCAATGTTCTCATGTGTAGTCTTCACTCTCCCTGCATCCACTGGTGCTCTAGCTCCTCATCGCTGGCTCTGGTCTTGGAAGCTTCTTAATAAATCCATTTGGCAAAATGATAGCATTGTTTCCATATAGCCCTCTTTAACTGAAACCAGACATTTTAGTAGGCACTATTAAGTATATTCCTTATGATTGATTCAGGGAGGCCATTTGGAACAGTAGAAAGATCTTTGCTTCTAGAACCAGATAGTTCTGAGTTTAAATTCTTGTTTGACCACTGAATAGCAACAGAGCCTTTGTCAAAACATAGCAACACCAGGCCTTAGTGTCCTCATTGTAAAGTAACCTGCTATTTGTTTCATAAGATTGTTGGCAGGAATTGCTGAAGATAGGGAATGCATCGAGCATAATTTGGTTAAATGATCACCGTCATGGTTCCTGTCCATATTAGCTAGAGAGGTGATCTTTAGCATGACTTGCGATTCTGAAACTTCCAAAAGAAAAAATTTTTCTCTTTTTCTTTTTAAGTGGTGACAGTTGGTCTTGGGTCAAAAAAGTGATTGTTTAATGAAACATTGTTTCTGTGGTAAAAATTATATTTGATTTACATTGCTTCAACTTAGAGTCTTTTTCAGGAATGTATTCTGCTCCAGAGTTCAAGGGCTGCCTTTTGGTAAAATTTACTTAATCAGAGTACTTCGGGATGGAATGTTCTGGAGGAATTGAATCTCCTAATTAATGAGAAAGGAACTCGTTTTGTGGGGGAGGCTCTTCCTAAAATGCCTTTATATGTACACGGAGCATAATTCCAAGTGTACAGCGAGTGCTCAGTAAGTACTTGGTTGCTTATCTTTACCTTAGAGACATTACCTTAATTTCTATATTGATTGCGCTTGACCTATAAGCTATAGGAAGTAAAAGTGATATTACAAAATACAGACATAACATAGGCTTAAAAATATCTTAAGGTGGGGGCGCCTGGATGGCTCAGTGGGTGAAAGCCTCTGCCTTCGGCTCAGGTCATGATCCCAGGGTCCTGGGATCGAGCCCCACATCGGGCTCTCTGCTCCGCGGGGAGCCTGCTTCCTCTTCTCTCTCTCTGCCTGCCTCTCTGCCTACTTGTGATCTCTGTCTGTCAAATAAATAAATAAAATCTTTAAAAAAATATCTTAAGGTGGCATTTGGCTTTGATCCCTAAATGTCAACAGTAGCCACTTTCAAGATAATGATTGATGGATTGTACCTGTTTGGATAAGAAGGCTTGCAGGTGGCTCCCATTCAAAAGAAGCGGAGTAAATGGGAGGACGTGCATGTCAACACACCTGTCCACGGGTGTCCACGTGTCCATACATGGGTTCGCACACACCGTTAAGTGGTAATTTAAAAACAAAGTATCAAGTGCGAGATACAGTCCAGTGCGTGTCACCGAGCAGTATGTGGTACGTGCTGAATGAGCAGAATCCATTTAAGGGCTGTAATTTTAGAGAAGGCGTGTTTAGCAAATGCCAAATATGGTCAGAGAAGACTTCCTGGAAAATGTGAGCTTGGAGCGGGGCGTTGACGGTTGTGTCTCATGATGGGGTTTATGACGGTCCGTTAAGGGGTGGGGGCAAGTGGGTGGTTCTCAGGCAAGTCCATAGCCACCTCTGGGAGGATTGGGGCGAGTCTGGTGATTCCGTGCAGCTTCCCTGTGCTCCCAGGGTTCCTGATGCCCTAAATTTGATCCTCATTTACCACTATAGTTTGGGTGTTTTGTGGACTGTGGGTCAAGTTGGGGGCTCATACGTTGACAGGACAGGGAGATTTTGGACCAAGTGTGTTGTGGGTAAGTGTTTGAACCATTCACGACTGACTCTTGCTTTGGAGATGGGTCCCTGAGGGTCTCCTTTGGCTGTGGGCTTCTCTTTGGTGATAGGGTGGATGATTCTGGGGAAGAAGGCAAAGCAGATCAGGCTTTAGACAGAAGGACACATGTGGAACCATTCACAGATACTTCCCCCTCCACTGAAAACCAAGCACCTGGTCTATGCCTCGTGGCGGGGATGGCAGCAGTGGGGTAGCCGGAAAATGTTGTATGTATCGATCGACTTGCTCAGCTTTCTGGGCTGTTTACTGGGTAATCGTGGCTGGGAATAGTTGTACCGACTAGAGGTGTGGCCAAGAGCCCACAGGCTTTTCTATGAGTCACGAGAGACTCTCTGTTGGCCCAGAGGCTGGGGTGCGGGCGGGGAGGCTGGAAAAAGGGGCTCCAATTTTCATGGGTTCATAGCGGCATTTCTCCACTGGAACCACAGCTGCAGGTGTGTGCCTGGGTTAACCATGAACATGAAACAAGAACAGAATTTTGGCTTTGTGGGATCTCCCCAATTTAAGTGTCTCTCTATAGAAGACACTGAGCTTTTATGGCAAAGGCTTACTTGAAAGCATGACCCATGTGACATTGATCGTGAATTCCAAGCTCTTCTGGTTTGACCGGGCAGAAAGGATCATAGCTGGTCCCAGGCCTGCTTGATAAATACTGTCTAAGGAACAAGGGGTTGAGGGACTTCTGACCCTGAGTGGTTGGGACTCATAAAACTCCCTGGAAGTGCCTTAGACATCACCCTGGTTTTACAGAGGAAAAAAACGAGTATTCGGCCTGTGGACTGATTGAGATCTCTAAGCTCTTTTGTCTATCGTCTCTACCTCTTAATATGTTGTTTGCTAGTGAGTCCTAAATTGATAGGTCTATCCCTGACCTGTCAGTAACCTTGACTTGAATGTAGCCACGGCATCTCAAGGTTGGTACATCCAGTGGAACCCACATCTCCCTGCCCTGGCCTGGCTGTCCCCTCGCCTTCCCTGTCCTAGCCGATGGCATCCCATCCACCCAGGTGCTGAGCCCACAAGTCTGAGACACTCTTGGATTCCTTTCTCATCCCTATCCTACCATCAGATCATCGACAGTCTTGTGCTGCCTGTCTCTGAATTTATTCTAAACCTCTCCATTTCTCTGCTGCCACCTCCCTTATCTAAACTGTGATCATCTTCTGCATTTCCATTCTCCTCTCCACACTGGCTAGGTGGCCTTTTTGAAACAAGCCCGAGCATATTCATCCATCTAAGTACCCGTTGATAGACCCTTCTTCTGTGAATTGAACTTGGGCTTCTGTGTGATTCTGCCTCCCTCCCACATCCCTGTCTTCTCCCTCCTTTGCCCATGATGTTTCAGCCACAACATCGTTTTAGTTTCTTTCAGGTAATAAGTTTTGGGCTTTTTGTTTTTGTTTTTCAGATAATAAGTTCTGATGACCACAGAGCTTTCAAACCCATTCCTCCCACCTGGAAGCTCCTTTTTATCCACGAGTTCTTAATCTAAAAGTCCTTTCCTTTTGGCCTTTGCTAATTCCTCTACCTAAAAAGTTCCCCCATGTTTTTCTCTATCACTGGGCCCAATTTATTTTCTTGATGGAAGTTGTTTATTTGTTAATTTGGTTATTTCCTGTACTGACAGGGAAGGGCCAATGTTCGTTTTGCTCACCCATGTGAATCCTCCTCTGTCTCCAGCTCATCTCCTATTACTCTTTCCTTTGTCCCACTCCAGCCACACTTGTCTCCTTGCCATTCCTCAAACATGCCAGGCTTGCTTATGCACCAGGGCCTTTGCACTTGCTGGGCTCTCTGTCCAGAAAGGTTTTTATTTTATTTATTTATTTTTGTGTGTGTGTGTGTGTGTTCTGTTTTGTTTTTGCTCTGATACCTTAATGGCTGACTGTCATTTTCTTTATATCTTAACTCAGAGTCATCTGTTTGGTGAAGACTTCTCTGGCCCATCTGTCTTACATTGCACCTGCCCCCTGCCATGTCCCAACACTTCACACGGCCTTTCTTTCCTTATTTTTCTCCTTTGTACTTACCACCACCTACCATACGACACATCCTACTTATTTATCTCTTTCTTTGTCTGTCTCCCCCACTAGAGTGAACACTCCATGAGTTTCTGTTCTTTGTTTCCTGTTCTTCCCGTGCTGTGTGCCCAGGATTTTGGGAATAGTTCTGGGCACATGGGCCCTCTGTGTTTGTTGAAGGAAAGGATACTTGCATGAATAATGTATGCTCCATGAAGGGTACAGAGTGGGCACTCAACACACTTTCCTGTTGTGGTGAGATATACATAACACGTACCATTTGAACCATTTTTAAGTGTACCGCTCAGCGGCATTCCATGTGTCCACATTGTTGTGCAAACATCACCACCATCTGCTTGTTATTTTCTGAAATGAACGAATCCAAGAATAAGTGAGGAATGGAGTGAATGAAAAGCAGGTTTACAGTAAAGGTCTCTTGACTTGGGGCCCAGTGTTCCTTGTACTGCCTTGTGCCAGGAGGAGGGAGGCTGAGAAGAAGCATCTGAGTAGCCTCTCAGGAGGCCGGGTAGCTGAAGCAAACATGCTCAGACGTGTGGCACCTGTTCCCTGTAGCCTGTCGTAAACGGCGGGAGACCCCTCTCTGCCGTGCGCACCCGCATGCCTTCTCTTCTCCGTCTGAGGATGTGGCTCTAATGTTTTGAGCTTGTGGAATGATGCAAAAGCAAGTGTTCCTTTCTTACTGGCCCATGTGAGCCCCCCTCCCACCTCCCTGCCTCTCTTGGTTCTGTTCTCATTAACCCTTTAGGAGAAGATTCCATTGATGGCAGGGTAGCGTTTATTTTTGATTCTAAAGTAAACCAGGTTACAGGGAATCCAAAATGTTAAGTGTGGGTCAGAATCATGGGCTATGAAGTTCTCCCGAATGGATGGAAAGGGGGGGGTTCATTTCAAGCCCATCAGAGTTTCTTCTCGTGAGCTTGTGGATTCCGTGGAAATCCACGTTTTCTTGCACTTTGCCATCTTAGGGACTTCCTGTTCAAGTTTCCATGGCAGGTTCCTGCCCTTGTCTTACCACACCCCCTGTCCCGGATACCTCGGTGATGTTGCCCTGGTGTCTTTTGTTCATGACCGCACTCGCATCTTAAGACAGAACCATAGGGCCGGCACATCGAGGGTTGGGGTCTTCTCTGTTGTGTTCCCCAATGTTATGGTTGCACCTATGCTCTACCTGATGCTGTGTTGGTCCGGAGGGCTCTGGGGGCCCTTGAGCACAAGCCTGGCCCTCCGGGGCTTACAGCACCATCCTGCAGGGGGAGCTGTCCCTACCTGACTACTGACGGTGTTCCAAACCCCGTCCTGTTTCTGCACAAGAAGGTCCTGGGAGCTGTGAAGAGAGGGAGAAACTTGGTGTGTGGGGTGGGGGTGTAGGGGCAGGTGGAGGGTTCACAGAAGTACCTGTGGAGACACGAGATCTGTGTGTGGCAGAGGGTGAAACAGAAGGCAGAAGTTTTGGGGTGTGGGGTGGGGTTGTGGTTCGGGCCAGCTTCCTGTTTGGCCTTGTCAGGGGCAGACGGGAACTGGATTTCGGTGGGTTATGTTCATTTCTGTTCTCAAGCTCGACTCATTTGTTGTTTGACTTGCTTCTTGCCTTCACTAGACATACTAGTACCTGTTGGGGAACTCCTAGTTTCCGCAGATGTGGCCATGGTGCACAGCCCTGCAGGGCCCAGGGTCAGGCATCATTTTGCTGGTGTCAGATGGCATTCAGTGTTACCTAAGCTCCCAGGATTACCCAGCCTGGTAGAAATCTGGTAGTGTCCTTTTAGGTCATTAAATATTACTTCATGAGAGTAAAGATGCACACCAGTTGGTTTAATCTGTTTTGATAGATTTTTAACTAGTTTATGTCCCTTAAAATCGCTGGTCCATTCTCTTTATGTTAGAGGGTGCTAGACACTTATAATCACTCATGTGCTAAGACTTGGTGTTAGGTTGTTAATTGCAGTATCGATAATACTTGACCCCCAGCAGAATGCTCTCCTTTATCTTCTGATGAGCAGAAGTCCTTAAAAGAACATTCCAGTGTTGGAAAGGGGAAGAATATGCCTTAATTGGCCATTTTTCTTATTCTTAAAATTAAGCTTACAAATGGCTAAATAGATGAAAACCTTAGTTATTTTTCCAAAGCTATCTGTTGGGTTTTAGTTGGGAGGATATTTTTGTGTCTCGTGGTCGCTTCCCTCTCACGACTGAGAAATGACCAGGCTAATGGTCCCTGTTGCGTCTTTGCTTCATTCTGGTGGATTACCTTGTTTCTAGCCAGGCACTTGGGGGTGGACTACTTACTGTGTTTCAGCTGGGAAGTATTGTTTGTTTCCAAACAGTGGCTCAAGATGTGGGAGGCCACTGACGTTTGCTACATTGTAAAAATAACAAGAGGGCCCTAAAGTTTGACCTCTAGGTCCATCTGCTTGTTTGCTTGCTTGCTTGCTTTGTTGTGTGTGTGTGTGTGTGTGTGTGTGTGTGTGTGTGTGTGTGTGTGTGT